>NW_016157208.1:264100-274174 GCF_001687245.7 Rhagoletis zephyria
TACGTCCAAAACGCTTGAAGCATGCCTTCCGTCTATCACAACATGATCGATTTGGTTTCTCGTTTTTCGATCTGGAGACAGCCATGTAGCTTGGTGGATGTTCTTATGCTGGAACCTAGTACTACATATTACCATATTTCGGGCCCCGGCGAAGTCGATCAGCCTCAGTCCGTTATCGGACGTTTCGTCGTGGAGGCTGAATTTTCCGACAGTGGCGCCAAAGATCCCTTCCTTGCCCACCTTGGCATTAAAATCGCCAAGCACGATTTTGACATCGTGTCGGGGCAGCGCTCATATGTACGTTCAGCCGTTTGATATGTTATACATTCAAATACCTACGAATAATGATCGACGATAAAGTAAAAAAAAAAAATGGATTCTATATTTTCAATTAGAGCTCTAGCAATGTGTATGATGCTTACATATGTATGACGCTTACAAACAGACAGACCAAAATTATAAAAATTTTAGATTTGGCTTCTGTTTATCTAATAAACCCCCTATTAATTTTTCTTTAACATCTATTATGTACAGATATCGGCCTGTTGCAATTTTATTATTCTCAAATACTTTCTTAACCATCTTTAGTTTAATGTCCGTATTGTAATATTTCATTTATTTTACAAATTTAAATGAATACAATTTTTCAAGCAGTTGGCAAATCCCCTAAAAATATNTTTCAATTAGAGCTCTAGCAATGTGTATGATGCTTACATATGTATGACGCTTACAAACAGACAGACCAAAATTATAAAAATTTTAGATTTGGCTTCTGTTTATCTAATAAACCCCCTATTAATTTTTCTTTAACATCTATTATGTACAGATATCGGCCTGTTGCAATTTTATTATTCTCAAATAGTTTCGTTTGATACCCGTATTGCAACATTTAGGTTATCTTATAAATTTAACTGAATTAAAGTTTTCAAATAAGTGACAACCCGCTTAAAAAATATTTTCAAAAGTAAGCTTCCTCATCCTCTTTATTTTAATGTCCGTATTGTAATATTTCATTTATTTTACAAATTTAAATGAATTACGATTTTTCAAGTAGTTGGCAAATCCCCTAAAAATATTTTCGGCATTAAAATTTCTCTCAGCCTCTTCAATTTGATGCCAATATTGCAATATTTAATTTATGCTATCAATTACATTAAATTAAAGTTTTCAAATAAGTGACAACCCGCTTAAAAAATATTTTCAAAAGTAAGCTTCCTCATCCTCTTTATTTTAATGTCCGTATTGTAATATTTCATTTATTTTACAAATTTAAATGAATTACGATTTTTCAAGTAGTTGGCAAATCCCCTAAAAATATTTTCGGCATTAAAATTTCTCTCAGCCTCTTCAATTTGATGCCAATATTGCAATATTTAATTTATGCTATCAATTACATTAAATTAAAGTTTTCAAATAGGTGGCAACCCACCACATATATATTTTCAGCTGTAAGCCTTTGTAAACCTCTTTCTTTTGACAGCCATATTGCAATATTTAATTTATGCTATCAATTACATTAAATTAAAGTTTTCAAATAGGTGGCAACCCACCACATATATATTTTCAGCTGTAAGCCTTTGTAAACCTCTTTCTTTTGACAGCCATATTGCAATATTTAATTTATGCTATCAATTACATTAAATTAAAGTTTTCAAATAGGTGGCAACCCACCACATATATATTTTCAGCTGTAAGCCTTTGTAAACCTCTTTCTTTTGACAGCCATATTGCAATATTTAATTTATGCTATCAATTACATTAAATTAAAGTTTTCAAATAGGTGGCAACCCACCACATATATATTTTCAGCTGTAAGCCTTTGTAAACCTCTTTCTTTTGACAGCCATATTGCAATATTTAATTTATGCTATCAATTACATTAAATTAAAGTTTTCAAATAGGTGGCAACCCACCACATATATATTTTCAGCTGTAAGCCTTTGTAAACCTCTTTCTTTTGACAGCCATATTGCAATATTTACTTTACCGTATCAGTTGACCTAAACTGAAATTTTAAACTCTCTTGATAACTCTCTAATTTTTTTCTTAAATGTTTTAAGCTAGATCTCTAGCGATACATCGGTGAAAACTGCATCCAATTCCATGTTTTCGAGTGATGCGCTTACAAATATACAGACAGACAGAGTCAAAAATTCTAAAAATTGCTTATTTGACTTCTGTAGCTCTAATAAAATCCTTTCTTTAATATCTATAAGGTACAGACATCGGCCTGTTACAATTTTATTATAAGTATATTTATAGATTTCATTTATTTTATCCATTTAACACTATAAAATTTTTCAAACATGTGGCAACCCTCCCTAAAAATATTTTTGGCAGTAAAATTTCCTAACCCTCTTCAGTTTGATACCCATATTGCAATATTCAATTTGTCTTATAAACTAAATGAAATTAAAATTTTCAGACAGGTGGTAACTCTAAAAAAATATTTTTGGCAGTAAAATTTCCTAACCCTCTTCAGTTTGATACCCATATTGCAATATTCAATTTGTCTTATAAACTAAATGAAATTAAAATTTTCAGACAGGTGGTAACTCTAAAAAAATATTTTTGGCTGTAAGCCTTCTTAAGCCTCTTTCTTTTGACTATCATATTAGAATATGCACTTTTTCCTATCAGTTTACTTAAACAGCAATTTTCAAACAGGTGGCAACTCTCCAATACATCGTTGAAAACTGCATTCAAATCCATGTATTCGTTTTATTTCTTTTTAAGGGCCGGTTGTTCAATGTCTGATTAGTACAAATCGGAGGTAGAGTCCGGTTAAATACAAAAACTGTTTTATCGATCACATATGATATGCATGACGTCGAAATCGCCGACAATGATGTACTGGTGGTAACATGACGTTTTCGACATCATGCATATAACTTGTGATCGATCAAGCAGTCGTTGTATTTAACCGGAGCTTCTGCCTCCGATTAGCGCTAATCAGACATTGAACACCGGGCCTAAGAGGTTGTTTTGAGTATCAACGTTGAGTAAATTACTGTGCTTAAACTCGAAATATCGAAGTTTCCATATTTTTTGAAATTCACTGTTGTATGGAAAGTGGGCACAATTTTAGTCCAATTTCAAAGATTTTCAACATCATGAAATAGAGATACACATATGTGGTTATAAGTAGGCGGTGCCACGTCCGTTTTCCAAAAATTTCTCACAAACGTATTTCTTGCTAAAGTTTTATGGCAAATATAAATGCAAATAAATTCGCTTCAGTATTTACTGATTTACCGAATATTTCGTATTTATCTAAATTACCGTTATAGGGGATGCGGGCGTGGTTATTGTCCGATTTTAGACATTTTCAGCCGGTTGATATGTTATACCAGGGCCAACAACTGTGCCAAGTTTAGGAGAAATCGGTAAAGCCGTTACCGAGATATAGACAAGTAATCATAAGTTTGCGTGGCTACGCCCATTTGCTAAAAATGCGGTATCAGTAGCCACGGGTAATAGCGCAATTTTTTTGGTGCTAGCTCAATAACGCCGGCGCCACCTGTGGTGTCAGCGCACTAACTCAGCGCGATAGCGCAATGTACTGAATTGAACTCGGCGTCTTCTGAGTGTCACCACAGTACCCGTCGTCATACAGTGTAGTAGTACACCATACAGTGGTGTCATGTCTATTATTTACAGTGGTGTTATGTCTATTATTTCTATAATCTTCGGCGCTGAGCAACGCTTGTACCGTCAACCGAATTTAATTGCTAGGAATGTAGTAAATGCCACGATATCTCATCATTCTTGAGTAAAAGCTTTAAATTTGCGTTCTCAACACTCAAAAGTAAAAACAAAGTACGTGTAAATTTTCAAAGAGTTAAGGCGAATTGTGTGTGTGCCTCATGTGTTCCTTGGTGTTAAAGCTGGGTTATCCAAGACTTAGACTTGACTTGCCTTACCTAGAAACTTAGACGCGATTAATCAGCGTACCAACAACTACCTTTTCTGTTTTTTTTTTTTTATTCTCAGCACTTGTATACGTAAATTGTAATCGTTTAGCTTGTTTTTCACCAAAATTGCTTAAAAAATATTATTGAAATAAATGTATTTACGCGTTTGAAATTGTGATTGTTTTTATTTAATTTCTGTCATTATTTGAAAGTTTGTTTTTCGATTACCAGATGAATTATATTTATACAAAAAATTATATTTGTGTGGCATATTTGTAGGGATTTTATGAAAAAATGAAATGGTAGCATGGTTCTCTCACGGCAAGTGCAAAGAGACTTAGAAATTTAACTTGGAAATACAAATTCTATTGTTCCCCAAGTTTCTAAGTGTAGTTGGTTTTTTGGGTAGCTACATACACGCGCTGCTCATTTGCCAGATATACAATTTTCAAGTGAAGTCAAGTGTAAGTGTTGCATAACTGAGTTTTTAATAGCGCTGGCGCTTTCCATATGCTGGTGTTGGCGCGGCAACTTCGGATACGGTGTTAACGTAATTGCGCCGCGCAGCGCAGTGTTACCCATACCTAATATTCAGTCCTATTCTGCATTTCGATTATGTTGCCGCTTTCCACTCCGTTACAGTCGTAATTTGATATTCTGAGTTACGATCGAATCGAAATAATAAGAGGAAGAACGAAAACATATTCGAAATCAGCTGGTTGCGTAGGAATGTGTGAAATCGAAACCAAAGAAAAGAAATAATTACCACCAAACTATAGCATTTTATGAAGTTAAAATTTGTAAATGTTTAAAAATAACTAAATATATCTAACTCCTTTTAATTTAAAAATAAAATTTCATTTGTTCTTAATTTAAATGGAAACATAATTCACGTGAAGAGCAGAACGAGTCCCAGATTGCTGATGCGTAATTTAAAAAGCGGAGATTTAGGGACATGTTTGATCCTTTTTAGATGAGTAAAGAATTATAAGGAGTTCATCTTAAAGGTTAAACGGCAGTGTTGATCCGGATCATCTTGGGAAGTAAGTGCAGTTGATCCGGATTAAGTGCGAGTTAATCGGGATCTACGCTGCCGTCTGTTTAAGCTTTTACTCACCGCTCAAAGCCAGTGAAATTATAAACGTTGTTTCAACAGTCGCCAACATTTGCATTTAGTACAGAGTAGAAGATTTGAGCGCAAATGAATTTGATTTTGAAAGCCATCAGCAGGAGGGGAAGAACAAAGCTTAGTTCAACAAAGTTCCAACAACCTTTGGGTCTACGTAAAAAGGTGTTCCATATGTAGTACAAACGAAAACAAATCTAATAAGCTGCTTTGCACCGCTTGTGGGCCTGTTGAATGAATTTATGTCTTGGTTGTATGAAAGATTTAAAAATTTGGATTTTCTGGCAAGTTGTACCACTTCTCGCTACATTAATGGCCATGTTGTACAAACTCATTTAATTTGCGTTTATTTTGTACACTAAATAACCGAAAATGGATAACTCAGCCGAAATAAGTACGTGCTTTCGTTGAATTTAATAAATGTAAGCCGAAACTATGAAATTGTAAAAATGAGATTTTACAATGAGACGTTTTCGGCTTGCATTATGTCAAAAGGATGTGTTTGTTGCAGTGGCGTAGCCAGGGAGGGGGGATTTTGGGGGATAGATCCCCCCTTCGTCAGTGAAATGAAACTTCTTATTTTTGAATTAATAATACAATACTATTTTACCCTTCCGATTTAATTTTTTTATTTCAGACTGATGACAAATTATCTTTTAATGAGTATATAAAATTATCGATTGATGTATTATGTATTTGAATATTTGTGAAATACACTAGGTCATTTTGCTTAGTTCCCCACAGTGTTGGGAAATAAAATTGTTCCTTCAGTATGAAATCTATACAAAAACTGTACTTTTCGACTGTAAATTGTATCGACTTTTTAATTTGCTCATATGCATGCATGCATACATAGATTCCCTTCAAGACCAATGATTTGATGGTATTCACGGGAAAGTTTATGTAGGTACATTTACATATTTTACACTTTTAGCATAAATGTCAAGGCAGATATTTTAAGATACACTTCTTAGCAAACAAATTTTTTTAAGTTATTATGAATGGATAAAAGCGACATCTTCTTTGAATTCAGTACTAAAACTTGACATTTCAAGTGCTTATCAAAACTTTATACATGTTAACTAGATTGGCCATTTATATTAAAATTATATAATTTTAATTATTTGTTTATAAAAATGCAGTTTACACTTTAACAAAACCCGTATAAATCCAAAGTTTAATCTTTGGCCACATTAAAAAAATCAACAAACTTTCGCAAAGCTTTTTAATTAGATTTCCTAGAAATACATATTTTGAGTATGCAGTTTTGTAGCCCGATCAATTCAAATACAAAACCTTCAGTGACAGATAAATGAGCTGTAGGTATATTTTTGTAGACGAAAAAATCTATCAAATCTGGAATTTTATTAGTATCCGACGGCCAATATGTCGGTTTACCAGTTGAAATTGAATTACAACCTGCGCGCTGCATAGCTTTAAGCAATTCTCGTCCTTTTGTCGTGGTCAGCCTTGAGCCCCATTTTGTATGTTTTGCGTTGAAATCGCCTCCAATTATAAAACGACCTTTCCACCGATTTAAAAGAGCTAAGTAGTCTTCTGATTTCAGCTGGTATCTAGGTGGGCTGTACAAAGCTACCAATGACATTGGCTGTTTAAAAGTTTCAACGGAAACGGATGTGACTTGAAATTCCTTTGTGCAAATTTCTTCATCTAAGTGATGTTTTATTGTATTTTTTATTAACACAGCGCTGCCACCCCTTGCGCAATTGTCAGGATGTATAGTATGGTACAAGGCATAGTTTTTAAAATTCAAATACGATTGTTTCGTGAAGTGAGTTTCAGCGATTAGAGCAATGTCAATATTTTCATTATGGAGTAGCACTTCTAGCTCGTTTTTGTGCTTGGATAAACCGTTTGCATTCCATAAGATGAGTTTAAGACGGTTAGTCATAATCAAAAAACTGCATATTATGTTCCAAGGCGTCCAGACGCAGTTTAAGAGCTTTGAACACCTCTTCTTGTTTATTAAGCTTAGATAAAATCATTGACAGTGTATCTGAGCTTTGTGAGGCAATCCGAGGTTGTTTAGTTATTTGTGCATAGGAGACTGCTCTTGTATCCACAGGTGGTAAAACTGTGGGAGGTGTATTTGCAGCAGGTTGAATATTTTCGCTGGCCTTTGCTTTATTCGCTAGTGATAACTTTTTTGATCGAACCTTTTGCAATTCTTTCGCAATAATGCAACCGCGATAGTTTGCTGGGTGTGGCTCGCCACAATTGCAACATTTGGGTTTATCAATGACTGTTTTTTGACACTCCGAGGTCAGATGTTTACCTGCACATTTCACGCATCGTGGGGGTTTTCCACATAAGTTTTTGGTGTGGCCAAAGGATTGACATTTTTTGCACTGAGGAATTAAGTTAGACGATTTTATAGGTTCAATCTTTACAATTGTGTTGAGAATGTTTTTTATTTCGTAAACTTTCTTCACATCTTCGGATGAATCAAAGGTCACAAGAAACATGTCAAGTGGTTCCTTGGTCTTCCATTTAAGTTTGTTGATTGCACTAATTGCTTTTAGACCTTGGTTGTTCAGATCGCTTACAATTGTTCCTTGGTCACACGAGTGGTGTAGATTTTTTACTATAACTTTTATTGGCCTAGTTTGTTTGTCTTCGTAGCTAAACCAGGGGATCTTTTCGTTTGTTAGCAGCTTTGTAACAGAGCGGTAGTCAAGAGAGTCAAAGGTAGTTACTCTATATGAGCCATTATTTATAAGTTTCACAAAAAACTTGTTGTTTATAGTTGCGATTAGTTGAGCATGCAATTTTTTGAAGTCGTTCGTACCATTAATAACAATTGGAGGAGGCCGAGCTGACTTACTAACCGTAGCTTTCTTTTTTAGACTAGGATCTGAGGATCCGCTTTGATTGGCCACTTCAGGTGAGGAATCGGCCTTTCGTTTTTTCGCTGGTCTTTTCTTTTTGAGGATCCAGTCGGTCTCCCTGGCAAGTTCTTCCTCGTCGGTTTCATATATTTTTGTTCTGTTTTGTTTCGTTTCTTTGTTTTCTGCAATGTTTTGGGTGGTTTTTAGTTTTTCGTTTTCACTTCTAAGTGACGCTATTTCGTTTGCTAATAACGAATACATGTTTTCTAAGTTTTTTTTTTTATTTTTATTTTATTTAGCAAGTTTGAAATACATTCTCATTTTCGTTGTTGGTGTTTCCGACAGGGTAGGAGTGTGATGTAATGTGGAACGATTTTCCGTCATCCCTTGTCAAATTTGGCACAACGCCGAAACCGGTTTGTCTCCAAACCAAATTTAAAATACATAGCTGCGACTTATCGTTGATTTTTAATATAAATATTTTTTTTTTGATGAAGGCGTTGCTCATTTTCTTCATTAAAAAAATCGTCGAACATACTTAGATAATATGGAAGAAAATTACCGACATCGTCAAAAATATGCCATACATCAACTGTAAATCACAGATACTTTAAATTTGCACTTTATTAGACTAAAATTGAATGAGCTAAAAACTGAAAATATTAAGAGATAAAATTGAAATAGAAAGCTCGAAATTTTAACGAAAGTTTGTAGATTTTTTTTTAATGTTGTTCGAAGATTAGACTTATTTGCATTTAGTGTTTGTTAAGGAATAAACTATATTTTTATAAACAAATAATTCAAATTAAAATATAATAAAATAAATAGTCAAATCTAGTCAATATGTGAGTGTCGTAAAGTTATGATATTTAAGAACATCTCTTTCTTAATTAACGATGACACGGTTTCTATATGAAGCTGATTTCGACATTTTGTTTTAATAAAATTTAGTATCGAAAATGTTTTTTCAAAACTTGCCTAGGAATGTGATATAATGATTCGTTCAAAACCTTTTTCCAAAACTTCTTAAGGCAAAAACGAGAAGGCGAAGACAAAAAGAGAACAAAAAAATTTCCCGCAGTAAACTTTCAGATTTTTAAAACGGTATAGTAATTTAATTTTTTAAATTTAAATAAAGCATGAAGACCCCATGGAATAAACTAGAAGATAAAAAATATATAACGGTAAAACTGGCACATACATAAATATATGAAAGAATGCACTCAGGCGACGCCTCTAGCCATTGTGTGTCACAGGTTTAAGTTATCGATAGAAATTTTTTTTCATCCCCCCACAAAGCCAAATCCTGGCTACGCCACTAGTTTGTTGTAATTCATTCTGTCATTTACTACCATTATGCGTAGGCCAATTCATGAAATCATTTCATACGTTTGAGTAGAAACTGAATGAATGAACACCATTTCATGATTACAAATTCGTTTAAAATAAAAATAAGCGAAATCGGCCCAATTTCATACAACCCTGCCTGAGATGAAAATTTTTTCCACGATAAGGCTAGATTTTGGGTCGCTTAGTAAAAATGGAAACATATATACAAGAAAACAAGGCAAATAGCAAAATCGGCTAAAAACGGCTAATTTTTTTCTGCAAAACGGCTAACAAATCGGCTGCCGGCTAAATCGAAATTTCTCCGGCTGTTTGCTATCGCAACCGGCTAAATCTAGCCGGAAAACGACTAAAATGGCAACACTGGCGGGAACGCAAAATTTGCAAAAACTTGCAACATTCAAAACAGCTGATTAATGCACAGTTGCCACTGGTGATTAATTTGGCAATTTATTTTCTGCTTGGTACATTTTCCCCAGATTTGGCATTTTATACAATTTAATAGTTTTGGATAAGAAAAACCTTTTTAAAATACAAATTAATTACATCGGAATGAATAACTTATTTTTCTCATAATTATTTGTGATATCACATGATGACCAGTGTTGCCGCGCCGTCTCAAGAAAATGTATCCCTGACCAAGCCAAAAATGTATCCAAATGTATCCAATTTTCTTTTTTTACATATACATCTCATAACTTGTAAGAAAACCAAACTTTTTCATGAAAAAGACATAATTTAACCCATGCTAAGGACTTGGAATACATGTGCATAAAATCAAACATTTGTAATTTCAATTTATAAAGTACATTTTTTGTGCATAAGTACTTTGCAAAGT
>NW_016157208.1:274199-289703 GCF_001687245.7 Rhagoletis zephyria
AAGCGCAAGTTTGAATTTTTTTTTTTTTTTTTTATTGTTAACGAATCTTAGACAATTTACAGAAACGTCTTATTATTGCAACTAGTATATAAATAATGATACTAACAAGCAATTTTAATTTAATAATTTTAGTTTACAGAAAAAGCATTTTATATTTTAAATACATGCTCAAAAGACATATAAGTAAAAATAAATTTCTGCTACTCGCTTTGCATAAGGTCTGCTACTGTTGTGCGCTTTAGCCGTCTTTGCGTAGGATTCAGCCGAAGTAAGCTGGACGCTGCTACGTTGACGTGACCTACTAATCGCTGTTTGTGAGCTATGGCGAATTGTTTCGTCATTTCAGTGACAGTTGGCATGCCAAGATCACGATGTAGACCGCTGTTTCTTACGTAGAATGGCGCATTTACTATGCCTCGAAGCACTTTATTTTGCAGACGTTGGATGGAAGTAATGCAGTTCACACTAGCACATCCCCAGAATTGTATGCCGTAAGTCCAGACTGGCCTTAGAATTTGTTTGTATACGAGAATTTTGTTGTGAATTGTCAACCTTGAGCGCCTACCAATGAGGTAATATAGTTTGTTAAATTTCAGATCAAGCTCATCTCGTTTTTTCTTGACGTGAGCTTTCCAGCGCAATTTGGCGTCGAGTGTAATACCCAGGTATTTGGCTTCGTCGAAGTATGGGATTATTGACCCGTCAATAAAAATTGGTTTATGTGATGTTTTTTTTAAAGAGAACACTATGTGCGCTGATTTGCTTTTATTTAGGTTAATCCTCCATTTCTTAGCCCACGAGGTAACTTGGTTAACAGCTTCTTGTAGCTTGGTCGTAGCATTTTCGATAGTGTTATCGACTGAAATATAATAAATAGCAAGTACACTCTAAAAAGAGCATGTAAAACTACTACTGAAAAGTATCTATTTTTCAACAAGAATCTGTATAAATATACGTATAGGATGTTCAGTATTTGATTTTGAACTTGAGATCTTTAAAATATACACATAAATACACATAAGTAGAATGTTTAAAATTGCAAAAATTTTCAAACTACAAATACATTTCCTACTAATAATAAACATTACTTTATTTTAAACATTTTATGTGTAAAAGTAAACAGGCAATGATTAATTTTATTACACGCCTTGCAAATTTGCATACATCAAAGAGGTAACCAGTTTACCTCTCTCAATATGCGCAAATAAACAAAATTTTTAGAGTTTAATAAATCAAATTTAGTTTTTTAAACTACATACATTGAAATCTTCTTTATTTTTAAATTAACAAATGAAAATATGTGATATGAAAGAGATTACTACAGAAAGAGTATAATTTACTTTACATATATCGTCGTTTAAAGTACAAAATCGCGTATCGTCATTCTGCAAAACCTCGTAATTGAGATTTGCTGCCAAAAATTGGATTTGCTCACACAAGCTCTTGGCTTCGTCCTGAAATTTACTAGCCAGAAATGCGATTGCTTTATAAAAAAGAGAACCATTTTGAAATATAAGTGGTTTTACTCTCTAGAAAATAATTTATGCAACGTCACATACGCGGTTTTGCATTTTGTTGATACGCGGTTTTGCATATGTATGTATATTAAGATCTTGCTTAAAGCATCCTTTTAAGCTAATTAAAGCAATTGCGCTTATACCTATTTTGGTGTTCATTGCTTCGTTCACAAAAAATAAAATGCTTTAATTTCACGCTTAAGTAGCGATTCTTTATACGTTTAGAAAACGTAATGCTTTCTACCATCTTTAATGAAAATCGATTTTTGAACGAATAAAACTTTATTCGAAATATAAAATTTTGGCCTATTTAAAAAAGTATCCACTTTTATACTGACCGGAAAAAATAAGTATCCCGCAAAAATTCGTCTAAAAATGTATCCAATTGGATCTACGCATTGGTGACGCATTCAAAAACAAGAGTATCTCCTCCAAACACCCATCACTGATCAAAAAAAAAAAATGTAATAGATATAGCTACAGGTAGCTTTAAAATTACAAAATTTTCATTTCAACAATCAATCTACCAAAACCGAAAACTTCAGCAAAAAACATATCATAAGTCTATTTTGGTATATTTAAACGAAAATTATGGTACAAACGAAAAATGTCATACGGCAACCATAGTCAGCACACACTAAAGTAAACAAACTGGAGATTAATAGCAAATCAACGAAAAATAAACTCAACAAATGTTCTGCTCATGATACAAATATAGTAAGGTAGAACCGCTGAGAGTCACTTTTAAGATTCTTGACGTTTCCAAACAATTTAATTTTTAAATTTACTCACAAACTCACACACACATTTTCATTTTCAATCTCAAGCAACAACAATTTCGAACAATTTCAATTTTTTATTTTCACTTTTATATGATTTTAAAATGTTGGCAAACTTCAAAAAAAAATCATGGCCGACAAATTGAGAGAACGGTTATACCTTGCTATGTTTTTATCATGGTTCTGCTTATTAAATTTACTCACTTTTTCGTTGTATACTAGCTTTAATAATAAAATGTGCAATAAATAACACAAAAATGCCATATTTTCTTTTGTTTATTTACAAACATTTGTTTGTGATTAGCTGATTTTCTTACTTGCAAGTTTTAGCTGGGAAACATTTTTCCAGCAGAAATTTGCAGCTCTCTTTCACATTTTTCTCTCTCAATTTCCCCTACTTTGCAAGTTTTTTGGGTACGAGAACGCAAAACCAGTAAAAGTTTTCTAAAACTTTAGATAGCTGGGCGTACGAGTACACTCCTAGAGTTTATGCACTTAGTTTTTACTCAGGTTGATGATTTCGTGAATAGGAATTTGTCTTCTTTCAACTTAAATAAATACATTTTGCAAACAAAAGTGCGTACGTTACTTAGTGCCTTTGTAATGGCGAATTCGTAAGGATCTATTGATTGCGTTATAAACATTTTCATTTATTTTTTAAACATACAATTACTTCCATTACAACCCGTTCCTATGGATGCTAGAAGCGCGAATTCATATAAGGTGGTGTTACCGGAAAATGAATACATAAATAAATTACATGTATATCAGAAAATTAATAAGATGAAATGAAATTATTGTTTGATTTCTAACCAAACCTATGTATGTAACTCAATCGCCTAATGGTTTGCCGAACCGTAAACTTATCGAGCCCTAACCGCCAAAATAACGTAAGCGACATTTTTTTCAAAATTCTATTTTTGGTCCAGAAATATTCCTAGGGCATCTAGATGTATTTCTGCATCAAAAAGAAAATTTTGAAAAAATGGTGCTTAAGTCATTTTGGCGGATAGGGCTCGATATGTTTACGCATTAAATTTCGTGAGTAGGTACCTGGTACTCACACCTTTTTTTAAGAAGTTTCACTAATATCATGTGTACGGTGTTACACATGCATTTTTTTTTTTGCTAACGATCATTGTAAATTACAATTTTGAGTGAATAAGCTTCAGTTTTTACTAAAATATCGCTGTTTCATTTCTGAAAACTACCGTTATATGGCAGGTAGGCGTGGTTATTATCCGATTGTGCCCATTTTCAATGTACTCCGTCCTACGCTCAAAAGAAGTACACTTACCAAGGCAGTCACCGCTTAATCGATTTCCCCCTTCATTCTGAGCATTTATGTATACATTTGTATATAGCTATATCTATTCCATTAAGCTCTTACAAATAACCGTTATGTGAATAAAGTTATAATACCCTTGTGCACAAGTGCGCTCGGGTCATATATGTAATACTTCTATATTGGCAGTAAGTCCCCTTTCAGACACGTCAAGTCTTGCTTTTAAGTCTGCTCGTTCGTTGGCGAATGAGGTGGGAAGAGTACAGATACCTCCGTACCGTCAATTTGTTTCAAGTTTTCTTGTCTCTTTTGATCTTTTCGTTGCATTCCATTTAAGAACCAAGGACTTGAATTCAATTAAAGTTGACGTCTGTGGAAGCAAATAGAAAACACAAAAGAGAATGCGAAAAAAATTGCTTTNTGAGGTGGGAAGAGTACAGATACCTCCGTACCGTCAATTTGTTTCAAGTTTTCTTGTCTCTTTTGATCTTTTCGTTGCATTCCATTTAAGAACCAAGGACTTGAATTCAATTAAAGTTGACGTCTGTGGAAGCAAATAGAAAACACAAAAGAGAATGCGAAAAAAATTGCTTTCAAGACTTGACGTGTCTGAAAGAGGACTAAGCTAAGTTCTCAATGTGTAATCATTCCGAAATCAAAGCGAGCCGCCAACAACTCCTGGTTCCCCCTACAATATGCACGGTATGTCAGACCAGGATATTCCGTAATGTGACATCAGTCAAGTGCAACACCTGCCTTGGCTGGTGCCACTTTAGGGCATGCTCAGGTCTGCGTACCACGCGAGATTGGACTGGGTACTTCGAGGGCCCGTGTTGCGCTGCTCGGTCGCAGACCCCAACTGCGACGCCTCCCGCCACCACCACAGGGCGGCAACCATCACAGCAGCGCACACAGCCAACGGCGGTAAGAACACACACATCACTTACACCCCACATCACGACACGTCTCCCGAACCACATGAAGCTCCTTCAATTTAACTGTAACGGGCTACAGAGCAAGATTGAGGAGATAACCGTCTTCATGTGTCGGCATGGTATATTGATAGCTGCGGTCCAAGAGACGAAGTTGCACAGCAATTCAACTTTGTTGAATTGCGCCGGGTACAACGTGCACCGTCGAGATCGCGAGCGAGATAATGGTGGTGGCTTAGCGTTCATCACGCACCACACCGTGCAGTATCGTCTTATCGAAGCAGACATCGACCGCAGGGATACCACCCTAGAATGTCAGGGCATCGCTATCCGGTCAGGCGATGTCGAGCTCGAAATATTTAACATATACATACCCCCTGTCACCTGCTGCCCGGCAGGATATCACCCTGATATAGGTGCGCTCCTCAGAGGTGAAAACCGTATGGTAGTAGGTGACTTTAATGCGCACCACGATCTTTGGCACTCAAGCCTGTCAAACGATCGTAGGGGAACAGACTTGGCTGAGCAGATAGACGATTCGACATTCTGCACAATGAACGACGACGCACCCACCAGGATTATGGGTAACTGCAGTAGCTCGCCAGACATCACAATAGTCAGCGCTGGTCTGATAAACAGCATAACGTGGCGACCTATGCTGACTCTAGCATCAGACCATCTACCCATAGTCATCTCGATTGATAAACCAACCGACTTTGCCTCCGCCAAACACCGGACCTATATCAACTTTTCTAAAGCTGATTGGAAAGGTTACGCGGAGTTTACCGAAAACACCTTCGCAGCGCTCCCCACACCAACCGACGTCCATCTCGGTGAACGTAAGTTCCGCAGGGCTATCACTGCTGCTGCAGCTCGCTTCATACCGGCAGGATGTATATCGGACCCACGTCCAAACTTCCCTGCCGAAGCGGCTGTTCTAGCCGATGAGCGTGATAGCCTTCGTCAGGCCGATCCCGGAGATCCCCGTATCAGGGATCTCAACGCGGAGATTCGGCAACTTGTAAACGTACATAAGCGGAAGAAGTGGGAGGAGCACCTGAAGACTTGTAATTTCACCTCTGGTGTGAGCAAGCTTTGGTCAACCGTGAGGTCATTGTCTAATCCGACGAAGCACGACGACAGAGTCGAAATTTCCTTCGGCGACCATGCTTCGTCGGACCCGGAGCGATGCGCGAGCTATTTTAGCCGGCAGTTCATACTGCATCCTCCGGTGGACAAAGCCAAGCGTCGAGTGACCAGAAGGCTGCACAAACTGCCAACAACTTGTGCCCCCCTTGCTTTCACTTGCGGTGAAGTTCAGGTGGCCATCGGGAAGGCGAAAGCCTCCAAAGCCATGGGTCCCGACGGAATATGCATGCTGATGCTGAAAAATTTGGGTCCTGCGGGGGTAGCGTACCTAACGGAGGTCCTCAATTTGTCAATGGCCACTCTCATCATCCCAGACATCTGGAAGGTGGGGAGAGTGGTCCCACTGCTCAAACCGGGGAAACCTGCCAACAAAGGAGATTCGTATCGTCCGATTACACTCCTTTCCCCGGTAGCGAAGACACTCGAGGCCTTGCTACTCCCGTACTTCACAAACCACCTGACCCCAGCGAAGCATCAGCATGGTTTCCGTAAAGTGCACAGTACAACAACAGCACTTAACGCCATAAACACTCAGATAACTCGTGGCCTTAACCGTAACCGTCCCTGTGAGAGAACGATTCTAGTAGCGTTGGACTTGTCAAAGGCGTTTGACACCGTCTGCCATTCCACGCTACTAGAAGATATAGAGGCCTCCTCTCTCCCACAGAGGCTCAAACGGTGGTCGGCAAATTATCTGAGTGGTCGACATTCGTCGGTAATGTTTAGAGACAAAACGAGTAAGCAGAGAAAAATAAAACAGGGGGTTCCACAGGGTGGTGTCCTTTCCCCGCTACTGTTTAACTTTTACATTTCAAAGCTCCCTCAACCACCAGAGGGAGTCTCGATTGTCTCTTATGCCGACGATTGCTCGATCATGGCGACTGGGAATGGAATTGATGACCTGTGTTCGAAAGTAAACGGCTATCTCTCCGAACTTTCTCGCTTCTTCACTGCAAAGTGTCTAGCCCTCTCCCCTACGAAATCCTCCGCGACCCTGTTCACAACCTGGACGAAGGAGGTCAGGCTACCGCTGGGGATTCACGTCGATGACACACCAATTCCGACGGTGAATAACCCCAAAATACTCGGAGTAACATTCGACAGCCTGCTCTCCTTCTCTGCGCACTCAACCGCTATTGTCAATAAAGTACAGAGCCGCAACAAGGTCCTCAAGTCGCTAGCCGGCAGTACTTGGGGCAAAGACAAAGAAACGTTGCTGGCAACATACAAGGCAATAGGCCGGCCGGTTTTGAACTACGCAGCGCCAGTGTGGTCGCCAGGGACTAGTAGGACGCAGTGGACGAAGCTACAGACGGGACAAAATACGGCACTTAGGACAGCGACGGGATGCCTCCTGATGTCGCCAGAACATCACTTGCACGGCGAGGCGCAAATGCTCCCCGTAAAGGAGCACAACATAATGCTCTGCAAGCAGTTCCTGATCGGGAGCCACAGAAGTGGCCACCCAAACAGACAGCTGCTTGCAGAGGAGCCCTCGCCTAGGCACGTCAGGAGGCATCTATATGAACTGACGGACGAAGTCCAGAGGTTCATCAAGCAACCTCTGGACCCGACAGCTTACCGACTGGCCCTGAACGGCATTCACAGGGAGTCAGTCTCGAGTTATGTAGACTCTAGACCTGTGACTGCCGTTCTAGGCATACCGCCCCCGGACAGACGAGACGGAGCTTCATCTGCCTCGGGAGACGCGAACGACACTTGCACAACTTCGCTCCGGCTACTGCAGCAGGTTAAACTCCTACCTGATTATATTGAATGAGGATGTGCCAAATGAGTGTCCGGCATGCGGAGAGACCACACATTACTCGAAACATCTCTTCGCATGCCCGGAAAACCCGACAACCCTAACGGCCTTGTCCCTGTAGACCAACCCCGCAGAAGCTGCACGCTTCCTAGGGTTGCCGTTAGTGGAACTTGACGACAACGACTGAGATACCAACCGACCTGGGCAGGGTTGTTGTAGCCGCTACAACAACAACAACAGTACCGTTTTTGTCAATGTATTGTGTACTTGAGAGCCGTTTTTGTATATGTGTTGAGTACATGTCTATTTATAAACGTATGTGTTCATTTTCTTTCGTACGTGTTTATTGATATATCTGTACTGTAGTGTTTTCGGACGGTACTAGCTCTTACTGCCAATATAGGAGTATTACATATATGGCTCGGGTATACAAATATCAGAACAAAGAGTGTATATTTCAGAAATATCCTTTTATTTGATACATATATCTAGCAATGTTGAATTGGTACTATTCATGGGCGTCGCTACGTAGGGGCAGGAGGAGGCTCGAGCCCGCCCCCCCCTAGACTTTGAAGTTTACCTTATATGTAGGTATACAATCTTCGATTATTACCGCAGCGAACACAAAAATGCAGTTGCCAATATAGCAACTCAGTTGCCAGCTTGCAGTTGCCATCTGTAAAACCATTTCAGCCAGTGGCCACCCAACTGAGGTTCGGTTGCCATATGCCTAAGTCGGTTCAGCTCGATTTTCTGGACACATACATAAGTGCACATTTTCATGAGTCTATTTCTTCTTATTCTGGTACTTACAAATATCGGACCAAAGTTATAATACCATTTCATGCTCATGGAAGGTATAGTTTTCTGATTTCAAATCGGTGAAGTAGGTAACAAAATATAAATTTAAACATTTTCTTAACTTCTTCCCAGCGTATCTATTAAAATGTCATTTTCAAAAATTTCATGCATTGCTATGCCATGTCATTCCATCTCAAACATACTGTTATATCATGTAATTTCTTCTTAGCTCAGCTTTTGTTTGCTGTTGTGTTTAATACTGTTTAATCCTGCCTTGTATAAAAATGTATATAGCAGGGGTGGGCCAGGCCGAGGCCGAAAAGAGCCGCATATAAGTTCTAAATGCTACAAAGAGCCACAAAAAAAGAACAAGAAAAACAAAAATTTTATTTTTAAATAAAATTATTATTAGAAATGAAAAACATTAATTTTATTATTATTCTATTGTACGTAAGATAGATATAAAAGAAAATTCAAAAGATCCCTTTGGCGAGATTTTCAAAATCTGGTTTTAGGTCAGTTAAAGCCGTTCGTAACAATTCTGTTTAATGTTGGATAGTCAATAGGTACGTTCGTTTAAAATCTCCAGTAAAAAATGTCCAACAGCGAAATTCGGATTAACGCTGCCGTCTGTATAAGCTTTTATCCTGACACAGTTCACGGAATAAACGAACAATAGTTGCGTTCGATAACAAAATTAGCCAACACCAGCCAACAATCAAAATCAAGAGAGTAAGCGAAAATTCTCTCCCAAAGAGATGAAAAAGCAAAAAAAGTAAACGAACAGGAAATTAGCCATCACTTGCAAAAACCGGAAGAAGAAGACACACCAGCTGACTTTGTTTATGTGTTATTTGTAAACAAGCTGAAATTCATGTTGCCTCCATAGAAGAAAAAAGGAAAGTGAACGTTCAATGTTCGCCAGGAACATTTCTAGAAATAAAAACTAGTTGGCGCTATCAAAAAGTCACATAGCAGGCAGCCAAAAAGCATATAAATACCAAAACTCCGAAAATGCAATTTTGTTTGTTTACAAAAATTGCGACCATATGTTTTGTGATCATATGTTTTCGTGTTGGAGACTAAAATTTTGCCAGTACAAAATGAACGCTTCTCTTGCATCAAAATGAACGCTTGCTCTCTCAATTTTTGTGTGTTGGATAATTTTTTGTCGTTATCGAACGCCATCCAGTAAAAATTTGGAAAAACTATTACAAATTTTTGACTTGTCGAACGCACCTAATTACTTACTTCTTACAAGTTTAATTAGTCGCAATTTACTATTTTAACTTCCAAACCATCAAATTCAATTTAGAGATTTGCGTAAATTCCAACCAGCAGTTTTTGATCAGCTGTTTTCTTGTAGGCAAATTGATGTTGGCAAAAATTTTTCCAGCAGAAACTAGCAGATTTCCCTCAAATGAAATGTCATTTTGCTCTCTCAATTTCCCTACTTTGCAAGTTTTTTGCGTACGCGAACACAAAAAGCTGATTATTTTTATAACTTTCAATAATTAACAGGTACGCGAAAGCAACTAATTGTGAACGGTATTTTTACTTTACGAATTTTATTGTAGAGTACAAAGACTCACAGTTATACGTTGTACCAAAAACATCAACCTTTCTTGTGCGTTTCTTAAAAACAAGTATTCCTGATATTGTAAATGCATCCTCAATTATGTAGCATAAAAAAGCGTTTATGAAGTATGCCAGCGTACATTTAAATTATTTCAAATCGGCAAATTTTTTGTCAAAATCTTTTAAATCATGTGCAATATATTCTCTAGCCATGGATCTAGCTGAGGTCTAGCTGAGATCCTTTTCTTTTTTAAACACCTAGGATATCACTGACCATTAAAAAGGACCCTGAATGACCGCAAACCTCAAAGCTTTACACATTTTTGTATGTGATTTTTAAAATGAAAGATCCAAAATTAGCCGGTATATCTACATATTTAAAATTTTTTAGAACCAGTGGTGGAACCCTAAAAGTTTACGGAGTTTAAAAGTCTACGGAATGGGTCTTTTTTTAATTTTGACACAAAATTTGCTTTTTATTTTGTTTTAAATAAATGTGGTTTTAGTTTTTATTAATAAAGTTACGTTTTATTATTAGTCAAACTCACAACTTCAATATTCTTTAAAAAATTCTCCTGCCTTAAGGCTTTACGTTACTCCCAAATAGATTAGGCTTCTAGGGTTAAGAAAGCTTTAGTTTGAAAGTGTGATATTAAATGCTTTTCACCATAAAGGTTGCCAATTTTCAATGATTATTGCGTTTCAGATTAAGACTAATACCAGATATTGTGAAAGGTTCGACTATACCTTAAAGATGACGGTTTTCTCATGGCCCACTGCACGAAGCTTAGAGTAGAGTAATGTCTTTTAAGAACTTAAAAATTATCCTGGGTTATCAGGTGCCTAGCAATACAAGATTAATTGTTGTCTTTCACGAAGTTATTTAAATAAATTTTGAGCTAAGTACTCGCCCGTATTTCGAGGTTACTACTAGTTTTAATAAATTGTTAGTGTAATTTCCTATAAAATTTACCTTTAGGTTTATGCATTTTAAGAATACATCGAAAATTTGTTTTAGAGAATCATTGTGAAATAATTGCAGAAACGATTAACCGGTTTGCTGAGCAACCGAGACGTCTGCTTTTTAAATAATTTTTGTAAAACGAATTGGCAAATACATATCGTCTCCCGCATGCCAGATACATGAATGTGTAAAGATAAAAATGTTGGGATTTTTTTTATATGTCGGGCGCCCCCCCTAAATTCGATCCTGGCGACGCCCATGGCACTATTGTCTGGTACCAATAAAGCTACAACTGATCTTTGCTTATCTGATGTCCAACCCACATTGAATTACATTTTTATAGAATTATTTTTAAATAAAATGCTACTTATTTAGCTAAACAGTTATTTTGATTGATAATGAATTTATTATTCTTATCTTGACTTGTAATACAAATGTTAACTTTTGCAATGAAGGAATAATCGCAAACGCATCTGCAGAATTTTTTTTAAGTTCTTATTATCGGATGATTCAGCGTCGGTACGTTTAGCTCCGATATTATTTGTATATACAGCGCACTGCACGCCATCGTCCATGATAGTAATTTCGTCATTGTCGCACAACTGACATCAAGAATTGGACGTCGTCGCGCCTCCTAAGCGCCGCTTTTTCTTTTTCTTCGCCGTTAAGCTCTCTTGTCCACTGTCTGTATTAGAAGAGCAACTATCGATGCCATTACCTTCGTTTTCTGTCGAAGATGATGAGGAACTGGATGATGAACTCGAATTACTGGAGCTATCTGAAGCGAAACCCGTACTTTGATCCACTTTAATGCTCTCAGCTAATTTAGCCAACTCAGGTTCTTTTACGCGAAGTACACGGAACCATTTTCGGGACAATTTAGGTCTACCGCGTAAAGTTTTGTGCCACACAATTGGAAAGTTTGTGCGACTACAAAAGTTTTGTGTGATGGCTATTGTATCGTCCAAGTTTAAAACTACATGCCACCAGCCTCCTGGCACAAATACTGTTTCTCCCGGATTTTGTAGGATTTCAATTGGCCGAAGATCGGCTGGCCAGTCTAGTTGCTTAGTGCGAGGATAAATGGTACTAAACCAAGTGATTGCTTCATCTCGTTGCTTACCTCCCATGACACTGGGTACTTTTAGCAATTCTTTAGGAGTTTGTGTTGGAAATAAGCACCAGCGTTTATGTCCACAAAGAAGAGCATTCCATGCGCTTGTACCTAACGGGTCTATGTGTATACCCGTTCCAGAGCGAGCAGGTCCCATAACGAACCAACGATACGGTGGTCGGCGATCTTCTCCACAATGTTTAAAAAGATCATCGCGAAAATATTTGGGCACTGTATAATCCTCGAGCAGCTTCCGACGACGATGGTGCTCCCCGAAGCTACTATCAAATATGTATAGAGGACTGTCATCTAGTGTAGATCGCATATACTCCACATAGTACTTCATTTTCATTTTCACGCTGTATCCCTCATTATCTTCGCCGCATTTAAATTTTTGATTCCTGTACTTTTTGGAGAGGCGTGGCAGGGTCCACTTTTCTTCTGCTTGCCACCCTTCCTGGCAGCCTTCTATAACCACTGGAAGATATGGCTTCTCGTAGCGCTCTACAAACTCGTCACAACTGAAATCAGATTCTTTAATGCGTTCAACATTATCTTCAAATTTTTTGAAGTCATCAAAACGCTCGCAGTAGCGTAATGCTGACCATGCCTCTTTATCACCCAATTCTGGACGGGCCCGGCGCTTGACTTCACGTAGACGCTTGCGGGAACGTTTCGGTAACTTGAATTCCTCATTCATTATCTAGACGTCTGAGTTCGTGGTTGAAATTGGGCCAATTCTTTTCTAATATTAGCAAATTTACTATTTCTTGCCGCTATTTGTTGGTATGATGAGAAAAAAATGACATCTGTTGGCTAATATAGTGGTGGCAAACTATCGGTGGCACTACCGATACTATCGATGGTTTTGGTTTTTTCTTCACTATCGATAGTTTTTCAAAACTATCGAGTATTCTCACTATCGAAAATTTTTCAAATTTAAGACACAACAATGGTAAATGTGCATTTTATATATATATGGCATTAAATATGTTGGCCTAAAGTCATCAGTAGGGTTCTGTCACACGGTCAGTATTTATTGACGTGATCCAAGTATCGCCATATTTATTGACGGTGTAGCATACAATATTGATGGATCGTGATCCATATCGCAAAATTTCTAAACATTTTGAAATCTCGATCGCGGATCGCAATACCGTCAATAAATATTGAACGTTTAGCATTTTCAAAACGCGATCCTTATATTTCATCAGTACATCTTGGACTCTCATTTTGCGAACATCAAAAACATATTGGCGCATATTCATAGTCATATTTAGTACTCAACTAAGTCGAAACCATTCTAACAGGGCTATTCTGCACGTTACCGAAGATTTTGTAACCGGAAAATTGTATTACCAAAAAATGTTACCAGTTCTTGTCACCGCGATTCTAGGTACGTTGGTAATGCAGTTAAAATATTCAGCAATTCAGCTATGAAGAATTGTGCAAATCCTGGCATTGCATATTTCACGGGGCAATAATTTGTTACCAGCTTATGAGATGGTAACAAAATTTACCGGTTACAAGAGTATACAGAACGCGAAAAGGGTTTAAAAATTGACAGGAACTTTACTTACCGGTTACAAACTTTTTATTACCAGCGCAGAATAGACCTGTAAATCATAACTAAAGCTATTCGTAGTCGCCTTAGTTTCGACTTTTTAGGCTAAGTACCAACTTAAAATTTAGTTTCGGCTACAGCTGCAACTAAGTCGTAACTAGGAAGAAGTATTTTGTCAAATTAAGGGAAAACAGACGAAATATGTAAAAATTAAGTTGGTAGAGGATGAATTTGATAATATTGAATAATCTCCAATTAAAATTTACAAAGATCGATCCATTTTAATCGGAGGATGAAATTAAATGCGTATTACAATTCCAATAAAGCTACATCACAATTTTATAATTGGAATAATTTAGATAAATTCTCAAATACTAAGTCAGTTTCACGCTAGTTCTTTTAAAGTAAATTTGTGCATAACATTTAGACATCTACTATTTGTATGTTTCACAGCATGCTTCGATAAACATCGACTTCACATCACTGCGGTTGTTCTGGCTATTTCACACAATTAACAAGAAAATGATACCTTACTCTTGTGCATAGTCATGCAATGAAAATAAAATTTACATAAACGGATGATCAAACTTGACATTATTTAATAAAAATGTAATTTTCCAAAATATCGTAAAGAAAAATCGATACATTTTCACACTCGTTTTGCTATATCGTAAACTAAGTCGAAACTACTTAGTAGAAGTCCGAAATGCGACTATGAATAGAGGTAAATTTTAAGTTGGTACTTAAATTTAGGTTGCAACTTTGTTAGTTTCGACTTAGTTGTTGGACTATGAATACGCGGCATTCGGTCTACCTTCGCTCTCGGCGCTTTAAACCTTTCAAAATAAATTGAAAATATTTAAATTAGTGTTGGAAATTTTAACATAATTATGGAATGCATTATCTGTAAATTATTCGTATAAAATAAAAATATATTCTTGCGATATAATAAGCGTGTAGCACAAAAATTATGCAAATACTGACGCAATAAATATTGAACATGTAGCATACGTGCGCGATCCATCAATCCGTCAATATGGATCGCGATCCAAATATCGTGATATTTACTGACCGTGTGACAGAGCCCGTATGATCGGAACGCATGTATAGTACAGTGAACGAAAAAAGGTCGCAACTAAAACCTAAAAGTGATGTCATGTTACGTTTCTTAAATAAAAATTATTGGCTCTAGAAAGCAGAATACGGAAATATTTTTAGTTTTTAATTATACTTTCTTTAAACAAGTAAAAAAGTCTAAGTTCGGGCGGAGCCGAACATTAAATACCCGGCGCAAGTATTAAATATATGTTTTTCACCTTTCCAAAAGCTACCGCTACATGGTAAACCGAGGTGTATCCATTTTGAGTAAATTAGCGTCCTTGAATTTCGAAACATTGAAGTTTCAAGCATATCTGAAATTTACTGTTATATGAAAAGCGGCCGTAATTTTACTTCGATTTCAATAAGTTTCAACGTTTTGCTTCTATGCGGCAAGTACAATAACCACACCGAATTTGGTACAAATTGGTAGAACGGTTATCGAGATACATATATGTGATCATAAGTGGGCGGTGCCACGCCCATTTTTCAAAATTGTATCCTAAACGTATTTCTTGGTAACGAATTGTTGCAAGCATCAATTTTGAATAAATTAGCTTCAATAATTACTGATTTATCGAAGATTTCGTATTTCTCTAAATTACCGTTATATGGGATTATTGTCCTATTTTAAAAATTTTCGGCCATTTCGTATGTTATACCAAGGTTAACAACTGTGCCAAGTTTGGAAGAAATTGGTGCAGCGGTTACCAAGATATACACATGTAAACATAACTGGGCGTGGCTACGCCCATTTTCCAAAAATTTATAATATTCTTATTTTTCGTCTAAAACTTATTGTAAATATCAATTTTGAGTGAATAATCTTCAGTAGTTACTAAAATATCGCAGTATTCGTATTTCTGAAAATTACCGTTATATGGAAAGTGGGCGAGGTTATTGCCCAATTTTTAAAATTTTCGGCCATTTAGTATGCTGTATTAAGGCCAACAACTGT
>NW_016157208.1:290353-292691 GCF_001687245.7 Rhagoletis zephyria
ACGGACGGACGGACGGACGGACAGACAGTCACCGCTTAATCGATTTCTCTTTTCATCCTGATCATTTATGTATACATTTGTCTATATCTATCTCGATTCGTTTTGCCTGTTACAAACAACCGTTATGTGATCAAAGTTATAATACCCTTGTGCACAAGTGCGCTCGGGTATAAAAAATATAAGGCATAAATGCAGTTGGGCTCCAAATCTCAAATAAAAAAAAAATATTGGAATCGATAGAGATGATTGAGCTGAGTATAACGGTGTACTTCTTTTTTTGGGCAAACAACAACAACAAGAATTATCAAAGGTTAAAGTTCAAAATAAACAATTTTTGAAATCAAGACTTCTCAAAAACGAATAAATGGATTTTGAAAATTTTGATCTCATTAATAGCAAATTTGATGCCCTTTAATTTGCTATACGTACTTTATATATACGTTGTATAGTTCATACAGAAATTGAATCAATGTAAAATAATTATAAAAAAAAAGCTTACAATCCCTAACTGCGGCCGACGCCGCCTACGCAGAAAGGTGTTCTCTGCAAAAGGTGTTCAGTGCCTTTTCTTCGCAACACAGAAAGAGAATTCTACGTTGTGAGGGTTATAATCCCTAAGTGCGGCCGCAGGCCGCCTACGCAGAAAGGTGTTCTATGCAAAAGGTGCCTTTTCTTCGCAACACAGAAAGAGAATTCTACGTTCTGAGGGTTATAATCCCTAAGTGCGGCCGAAGGCCGCCTACGCAGAAAGGTGTTCTCTGCAAAAGGTATTTTTTTATAATTATTTTACATTAATTCAATTTTTGTAAGAACTATACAACATATATATAAAGTACGTACACCAAATTAAAGGGAATCAAATTTCCTATTAAACGGGATCAGAATTTTCAAGATCCATCCATCCGTTTTTAAGAAATCTTGATTTCAAAAATTGCTTATTTTGAACTTTAACCTTTGATAATTTTTGTTGTTGTTGTTTGCCCAAAAAAAGAAGTATACCGTTATACTCAGCTCAATCATCTCTATCGATTCCAATATTTTTTTTTTNAGCTAAATCATCTCTATCGATTCCAATATTTATTTTTTTTTTTGAGATTTGGAGCCCAACTGCATTTGTTCCAATCATAATTATCGCAATTGGGCGTATTCATAGTCAACATAAAGTTGGCACTTATGCGCAATTTCAAATGGCCCTCTTATACCATGTTCTGACCGACAACGAAAACACTTTGAAAACGAGTTTTGGGATTGTGGGCGGAATGCTGGTCACACCGGCTGTTAGTGTTTTCGTTGACATTTCTTACATCCTCCGATTACAGTTTTGCTACACAAAAACAAAACCAAAATGCTTTTCCCTCATTTTCTTTTCATAAGCAACCTCTGACTTTCATCCTTATTTTACTTTGGCCAGCCAATTAACAATAAATCTGAAATGGCGTATTAAAGATGATAAAATATGACTTCCACTGCGATAAATAATCGAAAAAACTACTGAAGACACCGATTGGAATGAGTGGAACGTGAGTTTTTAAGTAGTTTTCAGCGAAAACTGGTTTTCGTTTGACTGATTTTACATGGACGAAAACACAAGTTTTAGGTCGAAAACCAGTTTTCGCAACGAAAACATGTTTTCGATGTCGGTCAGAACATGGTTAGGGGATTCCCTTAAACGCGAAGAGCAGAAAACTCGAAAACCTCGAAAGTTGTCGAGGCTGTTTTTGGGAATGCACCTTTTTTCAGCCTCGTAAACAATGGAGAAATTCCGAAGTTTGACAGCTCATTCAGAGTTTTTTGTATAATACATCGCATCAGCTGAAATAAATACATATAAAATCAGCATTGAAAATGCCACGAAAAAGTGAAAAATGTAAATTGTATGAAGTTCGTAGAATATTCGGATATAAAGGCAACACTGAAACTTACGAACGACTTTTCGAGGCTTTTTTCGAAAGTTTTCGAGGCACGCGAAAATCGCCACTCATACAATTTTTGACAGTTGTTTTTCGAGGCTGGAAAAGTTTCGAGGTTTCGTGGTTTTCGAGCCACTTTCGAGCTTAAGGGAATCCCCTAGGTATTAAGTAGAGATTAACTTCCACTATTCATTTTCAGATCATACATTTACTCTGCACATAAATGGCTAATGGGCTGTTTTTGCTTACGCGTAAAAGCACATTTAGCGCATTTAGCTCTAAATGCTACTCTAAATGTACATTTATCCATACAAAATTCGTCACCTAAATGCAACTAAATGCAACTCCATTTTTGCATTAAGAATCTAAATGCTAAAAGCAACCCTGTGATCTTCCAAAATTTCCACGATTCGAACATGGTTTAAAGA
>NW_016157208.1:293011-297748 GCF_001687245.7 Rhagoletis zephyria
TTTTTTTTTTTTTTTAAAATAGGCGACTAACGATAGTTTTAAAAAAATATCGGCCACTATCGATAGTCGCGACTATCAATAGTTTCCCACTACTAGGCTGATATGCGTGTGACAGGCCAACCTAATATTCACGCACGCCGGCAGTTTACTGTCAAAAATTTCTCATGCATATACATCTTGTATGGGACCAACCGAAATTGACCGGCATGCGTAAAAAGCTAACTCAAATTCCAAGATTTGTGTTGCGTGACATTTCGATTTCTTATATATATTTCTTTTCTTGAGGAAATAACGACTACAATAGTTATTAAGACTCAAAGTTCAAATTAAACAATTCTTTAAATCCAAATTTTTTGAAAACGAATGCATGGATTTTAAAAATTTTGATCTCATTTGATAGGAAATTTGATTCTCTTTAATTTGATATAAATATAATCCTCCCTAAGTAGAATTTTCCTTTCTGTGTTGCCGCAGAAGGGAAGCGGAATTCCTTTCTGCGTACATTAATTAGATTTTTGTGAAAACTAAACAAGGCATATATAAAGTATGTATATCAAATTAAAGGGAACTAAATTTTCTATCGATTAAGGTCAAAACTTTTAAAATCCATACATTACTTTTTAAGAATTCTTTATTTAAAAAATAGTTTAATTTGAACTTTGACCCTTAATAACTTTTGTAATTTTTGTTTCCGCAAGAAAAGAAATATACCGTTATACTCACCTCGATGTTCTCTATCGATCCCCATATGTGTTTTTTAATTTGAGAATCGAAGCTATTCTGCATTTTTTCCAAAATTTTAATTCATTGTCGCGCCAAAATGTCAAAGAGCACAGACGTCAAATCGAAATGTCACGCAACACAAATCTTGGAATTTGAGTTAGCTTTTTACGCATGCCGGTCAATTTCGGTTGGTCCCATACAAGATGTATATGCATGTGAAATTTTTGACAGTAAACTGCCGGCGTGCGTGAATATTAGGTTGGCCTGTCACACGCATATCAGCCTAGAGTGGCAAACTATTGATAGTCGCGACTATCGATAGTGGCCGATATTTTTTTAAAACTATCGTTAGTCGCCTATTTTCAAAAAAAAAAGAAAAAAATCTGGTTTGGGGCATATTCATAGTCAAAATTAAGTTGGTACTTTACGTTGGTTGTAACTTTATGGACAGATAACCCATCCAAAATTATGTCAAAAAGCTACAACTAACTTTATACTATGTATCCATTGTGAGATTTAATGAAGATTTAGCCCTCTGACGAGATTTGACGTTAAATCTATTGAGATTTACGTTTTTTTTAATTTGGGAATCGAAGCTATTCTGCATTTATGCTCAAATTTTGCTCAACTTCTGAAATTGGACAGAAATGCAACTCTGAAAAATCACGCACGCAAATTTATTTCGGTTACTCAAATGTGAAGAACTTGCGTGCGTGCGTAGAAAAATTCACGCCGGTAATATTAGGTTGGCCTGTGAGTACGTAATGAACCAAAAATACAAGATCACGTAAGAACGCGACGTTGTATTTGTATCTGGTTTTGAGAAAAAAGTTTGGGAAAGCGGGTTCGTCAGCTGAGCGTTTGTTTACATCACAAGCACCACTATTTTACATTTTTATTCAAGTAAAGAAGAGTTAATTCAACATGACAACACATTTTAAAGCAGTTTGTTGCATCATTTTACCTAAATTGTGCGTTTAAAGTGCCTGACAATAATTTAGGCAAATTTTGGTTTTCGTTGTTTTCTTTGCTTTGTTTACTTTTCGCTCATTTTCCAGTGAAACAAGATGCCGTAGAATCCGCTATTGCCATTTGTGCAAAAAAATCTGTTAATAAACATTTGTTCGGTGCATTTTCCAAAAACCTTCTAAAAGTGTAATGGCCCTGTCAGAATAGGTACTGTGCGTAAGTTCCTCTTAAGGATGAAACTGACAGTTGAGTACATGATCCAACTACACTTTTTGAAGCTTTTTGGTATATCATGTCCGCAAGCCACTTAATAGGTGGGTCGTCGTTCTACAAAGGTGTACTTGCTGTTTTGCTGTTAAGGTTCAATAGTAAAGTGTTAAGTAATCAAACGCTAGCAAAAAGCGGATCGCCCTCAACGCAAACCAATGCAATTATAGACTGCTAAATTCGAAGCCATTCTTACAGGTATCGGGATCTAGATTAGTTTATAATGTTGACCAACTCGCAATAATCTGGAAAAGTGCAACCAAGTTTTTTTCTTAACCATACCAGCGTGTTTACTTACCAAAAAGCGTTTAACTATTTCTCAAAGGACCAAGCGATAATACTCACAGCTACGGGAGGCGAGGCGCGGTAGAACTCTCTTGTTCTGCATTTATATCGGCATCCTCCAACAAATCTGCAATAGTCAACTTTGATTGACCTTGACGGCCACAGGTTTCTTTACCGTGAGTCCGGTTTTTCTTGACGCTCGGAATAGCTCTACAAAGAAGTTTGCGGTCGCCAGTCCTATAAATTTGAATTTTAGAATGTACTAGTTATATAAGTAAAGCATTTACTTACCCATTTCGACTTTCATATTATTTGCAGTGATTCTGGAGGAAATGCTCGCTGAAAACTTTTGCAGTTATCTCAACGGGCTGACCGCAACAAAAGTGCGCCCACATTTGGACCAAATTCCCGCCCCTCGGAAAGCCATGGAAGCTAACCGATTTATTATTTCCCGACGTATTTTTGCAACCGATTACTGCACACTTCATTTTAATTAAATTTGAATAAATAATGTATTGAAAGTCTCTAAAAAGTCACTTTTGCTATTGAAATAAATCTCCACGAAAATACATATAAGAGATGTAAACAACAAAATAGCAAACATCAAAATTACGAACGTCAAATACTTGACTACTTTTTTCTCAAATAGCTTCTCCTCAACAGGTCAGATCTTTCTAATTGGTTCATGGGTTGAGTAGACTGTAGCTCTGATCCATGAATGAACGACACAAGATCGCGCAAGAACAAGAGAGCGAAAAAAGTCGATTTTTTGAGCGGGTTCTACGCCACCTTTGTTTCGCTGGAAAACGAAAGAAAAGTAAACAAATCAAAGAAAATAACGAAAATCAAAATTATTGTCAGCAGCGTTTAACACACAATTTAGGTAAAATTATGTTGTCATGTTGAATTAACTTATCTTTATTTAAAAAAAGTGTACAACAATGACGCTTGTGATGTAAACTAATGATCTGCTGACGAACCCGCTTTCGCAAACTTTTTTCTCAAAAATAATTACAAATACAACGTCGCGTTCTAGCATGATCTTGTATTTTTGGTACTTGGCCCTGATCCAGTACTCCATGAACTTACTCCAAAATCCTGTTAAGGAGAGCGATTTGTGTACAGAATGGAGTTGCAAGATCTAACCCGAACTTATCTTGAAAAGTGTCAAGCCATCATTGTTTGACGTTGGCGTTTCTGTTATAACTTTAGTATAAAACGGGATTTAGGTTACATTTGGATGGGATTTTATTAACGTTGTTACTGGCAACACTGAGTTACTCGCTTGTGGACAATGTGGATTGTATTAAATTTTATAACACGTCTGTTTTATAAAATGACATTTCTCATGTGACAGGAAAATGTTGAGACTGTTGGGACGAGGTTGGTAAGAGATGTACATATTTATTTTTAAATTCTTATTTTCTGCCTTTTTATAGATATATTGAACGCACAACTGCGCATTTTAGATCACCGGTCGTTTACAAATGGAGAAGTAAATAATTTCCTTAATGAATTTGAGTTGAAGCGCAACGAGTGCGAAGTAGAAAATCTTTTCAAAGTGACCGAAATTACAGGCGACCTTAAATACGATTTGTTTGGACGCTGTGATATTTTGAGCACAAGACATTTAGGACAACTTAATCGAGAAGTAAATGATGTATTACTTGGTGTAGAAGAGTTTCTTAACAAAGTCCAATCGGGGAAGAAGGTAGGTATTAACATTACAAGGGCCGAGTTATTGCTAATATCGGGGAAAATCGCGCGATTTTTTATTAAAAATTTTCATTATCAAATCGTTATACGTTTTCTACATTTGTGTACTTTTAACTATAATAACACCAGTAAATATTATTTCCCCCGAAAAAAATTATACCGTTATGATCAGGAGTAAGACCCCTATCGATCCTAATATTATTATTTTTAATAAGAGCAATGTACGTATTGTACACTTATACCCCTAATTTTTTTATTTATTTATTTATTTATTAAAGCTTATACAATGTTATTAACATATGTACAACCTAATCATGCAGCGCTAGCATCAGAGGCTATCAGCTGTCCGTTGAATAAATGTTTTGTTTTAAATCCTTCTCAGTAGGTCACATTCTTTTAAAAATTGGTATATGGTTCTTATATTTTCCTCAGTTGTATTCGAAAGAAGAGAAACTGGATCTGTATTAAAATTGCATTGCCTCTTATCTTGCAGTGTGGCAAAATTCAAGTAGATGAAAAACAGTTGTTGTTGAGTCGCAAAATGGACAGATGTTGATTCTATTTCTTCCAAGGAGGTGAGCATGCGTCACTATAGTGTGTCGAATCCGGAGACTTATGTAGGGTGTGAGTAAATTTGTAGGTATTGTTGATGGGTAATCTGGTTTGATCCTGGCTGTGTTCACTATTGAATATTGATGATTATAAGAAATCCAATCAAGGGCCAATTTAGAGTGTCTCTTTTGGTTGATGAGTCGATATATATCAGATTTTGTAAAG
>NW_016157208.1:298246-313493 GCF_001687245.7 Rhagoletis zephyria
TGCTCTGAGGCGTCCGTTTCGACAGTAAAAGGAATTTGGTCTTCGATAGCATGGATTGAGGACCTCGCGATGTCGCTTTTAAGACCTTCGAAACATTTGAGTTGGTCCCTGGTGAGCGGAAAAGCGGTCGCTTTAGCGAGTGAGTGAACTCTTTCGGAGAAGTTAGGTATCCACTTAGAATAGTGGGCAAACATTCCCAGGGACCTTCTTAAAGAAGGCAAGTCGCGTGGCGCTGGCAATGCTAAAAGAGGCCTAAGCCGATCGCCGTCGGGTTTTATGATGTGGTTTGATATGTTGTAGCCAAGGAGATTAATGGCGTCCTGTGCAAATTTGCATTTATCACGGCTGAGAGTAAGACCGTATTTCTTAGCGGCGTTCATGAATCGGTCTAGGTTCTGAGCGTGATTTTCTCGAGTTTGCCCGCAGATGGTAATATCGTCGAGATAAGCGTATGTGTCCTGCAGCTTTTCTCTTCGTATAATCCAATCGATAGTCCGCTGAAAACAATAGGATGTTACTACAAAAAGTTTGATAGAAAATGTGCTAAGTCCACATTAAAAGAATAAAATCTTTATTTGGAAATTGGCCGAATATTGGTACTAAATCAAGACGAACTAAGGAATAAAACTGCATTTACAGATTAGAAAAATATTGAAAACAAAAAAAGTTAGACTGTTTTTTGTCCCTCCTGAAAAATAAAAAAAATGACTTAGCACNGCAAACGTTTGTGAAGACATTTATAAACGCGTTTTACTTAATTAATTAATTAATTAATAATTGTATATTAAGGTCTTACAAACGCATGCGAACCTTTTAAGGATAATATATTTGTGTAAATAAAAGTGATAGGTGTGGAGTTATAATAAAATGTGGTGAAAGCAGGGGGGATATTTTAACAACAAATAACTTAAGTACTATTAACAACAACATTGTGAAAGTGATAAATATAGTTAAAGGAGACCTCCATTAGTNAATTGTATATTAAGGTCTTACAAACGCATGCGAACCTTTTAAGGATAATATATTTGTGTAAATAAAAGTGATAGGTGTGGAGTTATAATAAAATGTGGTGAAAGCAGGGGGGATATTTTAACAACAAATAACTTAAGTACTATTAACAACAACATTGTGAAAGTGATAAATATAGTTAAAGGAGACCTCCATTAGTGTCCCCACCGAGTTTCATGAAAAAATCACTATACTTTGCACGGAATAGCAATTGGTTCCGTAATGGAAATCTCAGCCCTAATATCCTAGATCTGTCATGCCCAACGTTGGCTGACTAGCACAAATTAAAGGCCTTCTGCTTTCGCTAGCCATTGAAGGGCTCTTGTATGATGTACTTCATAAGTCCTTTTGGGAGATTCTTCAGAGCCGCTTTAGATCATACTTTAAGGTATGTATTAAAGTTTCGGGCCCGTTGAGACTGAAAAGAAATGAAAGGATAGCGCGGCCCGCCCTTTTTTACTGATTTTACCATGTTTGATGCATGTTAAACGGCTGTGTTAGGAGCGGGTAAAGGTATTTATGAAATCTTACATCCAAAATTTTTCACCCCATTTGGAAATGTAAATAAATAGCCTGTTTTAATGTACCTATATTTCAACCAAATTTATACGGCATAGTCGGGCTATTATGTAGATTGTTTGTGGTAAGTTTCCCCGAATTCGGAAAAGGGGGCGTGGCACCACCCATACCAACAAAAATTTTCATCTGGTATAGAGACATATGAAATAATTCCATACTCATGGAGAAAAATGTGCGGTATTGGAAAAGGGGGCGTGGCACCTCCCATCTTAAATAAAAAAATAAGTGCACGAATTCTACCAAATTTAAACGGTATATTCGGACTATCGTGCAGATGGGTTATGCGAGTGTGCCCGAATTCGGTCCAGCGGTTCATGATATATGACAGTCACATGTACCACGTATATGGTACAACAGCAGCTACATATAAAATCGAAAACATAGTGAAAAATTGTTGCTATGATGTGCTGTGGATGTGATGTGATGTTCTTCGGATAAATTAAGTCACGTATAAATATGGCTGCAATATACTAAAAAAAAAATTCATATAGAAAAATTCCAGGATTTTTCATTCATTTTTCAATATTTGGTGCAGAGAACCACACCGAGGTACCGCTAGTATTTATATATTTATATATTTATTTTTATTTCAACAGGTGAGCCACTTTTTGAAAAAAATAGATAGAAAAAATCGCTGGCTCGAAATTCATTTTAGACTTATGGTTTCTTAGGCAAAAATTCTTGAAATGACCCAAATTTCCGTTCCCGTTAATTTTTTTTGGGCCCCTACAAATCGACCCGCCCTAATATTTATATACTACCTTGCACACTTTTGGTTTATACACTGTTCAAAGGTTTTTTTTTTCGTATCATGGATGATGTAAATTTTTTGTTAATTAGGATTTAGTCCAAGGCGAATTTATGCAAGGTGGTGTTGATGGCGAATCTAGATTTCGTCGCGGTACTTCCTAATGTCAAAATTATGTGTTTGTTGTAAACAAGGCGAATTCCTATTACAACAAACACATCATTTTGACATTAAGAAGTACCGAGACGATAATCTAAGTTCGCCATCAACACCACCTTATAAATTCGATTTGATTTAGTCAATTTGACCACGTTTTACGCTTCCCGTTCTGTTTTGGGAGACTTCCATGTTTACAGTCTTCTCTTTGGCACTTTGTGGTTGTTGTAGCGGCTACACCGGATTTGCAGTAAATGTTACTTAAGCGGTGTTTGCATTGTTCAACTTTGCGTTCAACTCAACGCAGGGTTGCACGAAAAAAAAGTTGAATGGCTAAATGTTGGCTGGCGACCAACTTTGTTGAAAGCGATTAGTTGAAAGGCCGTTCAACCAAAAGTTTAATGCAAAGTTGAACAATGCAAACACCTTTTTATGGCGAATATTTTGATATTTTTTCATATTTTGATATTTTTAGCCACTCAACTTTTTTTTCGTGCAACCCTGCGCTGAGTTGAATGAAAATGTTGAACGCGAAGTTGAACAATGCAAACACACTTTTATAATAAATCCTTGTTGCCAAAATTGCACTAGTCTGAGTCCACGCTCATTTCGGTCTCCTAATCGGAATTTTCCCTTCACATTCGATTTTTCTTCTTTGCCTACTTTTACGTTGAAATCACCCATGATACAAATATTTAAAGGTAGTTTCACTTCTTCTTATCCGCAATCGCTCCCATTTGACGTAAACTGTGCTTTTGACGTTTTCTTTTAAATTGAAGCTACTATGATAAAAAATAGGAAGGTAGAACCGTTGAGAGGAATTTTTAAAATTCTTGACGTTTGCAAGCAATTTAATTTTAAAATTTTACACACAATTCACACACATTCTCATTTTCAATCTCAAACAACAACTTTGAGCAATTCCTTTTTATACCTTTCATGAGCATGAAATGGTATTATAACTTTGGTCCGATGTTTGTAAGTACCAGAATAAGAAGAGATAGACCCATTAAAATGTATACTTAAATGATCAGAACGGCGAGCTGAGTCGATTTAGCCATGTCCGTCTGTCTGTCTGTCTGTCCGTCTGTTTGTATGCAATCTAGTCTCTTAGTTTTCGAGATATCCGGATCAAATTTGGTAGGTGGGTGTATTTTTATAATGTATTAATCATTTGTCGGAACCGGAAGAATCGGACCACTATAACATATAGCTCCCATACAACTGATTGTTCAGATATGAGATTTTTCGTTATAACTTCTCCATTTATGCAGCTAGACACATGAAATTTTGCAATACTTCCACCCATTATCAACAAAAAACTTAGAGTGAAAATTACAAAGATCGGGTCTCTATAACATATAGCTCTCATACAACTTATTGTTCAGATATAAGATTTTTCGTTATAACTCCTCCATTTAAGTAGCTAGACACATGAAATTTTGCACTGTTGTCACTTATTATCAAAAGAATACTTTCAGTGAAAATGACGAAGATCAAGTCGCTACAACCTATATCCACCATACAACTGATTGTTCAGATATGAGATTTTTTGCCATAACTTCTTCATTTATGCAGCTAGGATCATCAAAATTCGCACCGTTTCCACTCATTATTAACAGAATACTTACAGTGAAAATAACAAAGATCGGGCCACTTTTACATATAGCTCCCATACAACTGATTGTTCAGATATGCGATTTTTTGTTATAACTACTCCATCTATGCAGCTAAAAACATGAAATTTCGCACTATTTTCACTCATTATCAACAGAAAGTTTACAGTAAAATAAACAAAGATCGGGTCACTATAACCTGTTTATTGCCCCCATACAACTGATTGTTCAGATATGTGGTTTTACTGTAAAACTCCTTTATTTTGACAGCTAAAACCGATAAATTTCGTAAGCTATTTTTTATTTTTAAATAGAAATACAAAGTCTACTGAGAAAATCGTCAAAATCTATGCTGTATAATCTTTATCTCCTATANTCCATACCTCTGATTGTTTAGCTATAATTTTTTATATATGTATCTCTTCTATGTCTGCTGTGAATATATACATTTTTTCAAATGCAGTAATCTGTTAACGTAAAATTTTCAGATGCTCATGAAAGGTATGGAGCCTTCGGCATAGCCGAAGACAGCGCTGCTCTTACTTGTTTTCTTTCATTTTTATACGATTTTAAAATGTTGGCAAACTTCAAAAAAAAAATTATGGCCGACGCATAGAGAACGGTTTTACCTTACTATGCTTTTATCATGGAAGCTACCATATTCTTTGAAGAAATTAAAAATTGTTTTTTTTTACTTCAGAAAGAATTATTTTAAAAATTATTTCAAGGAATATGTTTTGAGCATCATTTTATAGCGACCTTTTAGTGGTTTATTTTCTAAAATTAATTATAAACGGATGGCAAGTAAAATACTCCTATTACATTGCGTAATGCACATAGATAATCTATTTGTTTATGCAAGCATTTTCATCATTATTTAGTACGATTAGCTGCATACTTCTCGATGGCCACGTGCATGGTAACTTCACCAAGGTGTTGTTTGATTGTTTCAACCAATTTTCGGCGGAAAATTTTCAGCCTCGGAACGGATGTGCCCAATCCAAGCGAAACGCTGCACTAGCAGCAGTAGAGCGAGTAGTTTTTCTAAATTTGTAAATTGTTTTAACTCCCTCTAAGTTTATGCTTCCATAGTGCTTTTATTGATGATAAGCTACTTTTTAACTATTCCTTTATTCATATGTCCTCTAAAAAGGGTCCAAATTAAAGCAACATCCTAATATCTATAATAATATCTCATGGAACACTGCATATCGAGCCCTAACCGTCAAAATAACGTAAGCGACATTGTTTTCAAAATTTTATTTTTGATGCAGAAACGCATCTAGGCACTCTAGGAATATTTCTGCATCAAAAACAAAATTTTGAAAAAAATTTCGCTTACGTTATTTTGGCGGTTAGGGCTCGACACAATGCCAAATTTTTTTGCGGTAAGGTAAATTAAGGTATTTTAAATTAATACACACTTATTAACTGCTATGCTAATACGATGAATTAAGTAAATTTACCTTGCGTGTTGTTATTTTTTAATACATAAAAAATTCCTTTAAAAAATAATAAAATTTCCAAAACAATAATTTGTTGAGGAGGCAGTGATATTCGAGCAATTTACGAAAAGTATAAACGTCATGAGCACAGTTTATGTCAAAAAATTTCAAAGTGAAAATACCTTTTTTTTTTGTATCATGAAATCACCCATGATCCAACTACACAATTCTGACAAGATGAAAAAAAAAGAAAAAAGTTAATCGGTATCGGCATCGGCTACTATCGGCCAAAAAAATTGGCATCGGCATCGGCCGATTCTTAGCCGATTCGTTTTACTTTTTCCGCAATTTTAACAAATGTTCATCAAAATTAAAAAACTGTTAAATCAGATTTTTTAGAATTTTTGGAGTACGCAGTTATTTAAATTTTAGAAATGAAATTGAAGAAATGGCCAAATGCAAAGCCAAAGGAATGCTAGTATTGTTACCATTATCCTTGAATTAATCGCTGAATTCCTAGTTATTAACTAACACTTCGGACGATTACCACGATGCCAAAGTAGCGAAGTTACTCGGCATCGCCGCATCGTCGCGTACTATTCAAGGCGAATTTATACAAGGTAGGGTTGATGGCAAATTTAGATATTCACCGCGGTACTTATTAATGTCAAAATGATGTGTTTGTTATAAACAAGGCGAATTCATATTAGTTGCGTTTTTTTACTCATTTCCAGTAAAATCCAGTAAAAGTTTTTACGAATTTTCATGTTTTGGCGTTTTCGTACGCAAAAACTTGCAAAGTAGGGGAAATTGAGAGAGCGAAAAATGACAGCTGAAGTTGCAAGTTTTAACTGGATTTTGCTGGATAAATTTTGACTTGTAAGAATTTGCTAGTACGAAAAACAGCTGATCGCATGTTGCTGGATGAAATTTAAAGGAAACTGTTTGTGGCATTTTATTGCGGAAATTCACAAAATAAACATATTTAAATATAAAATATATTGTTTTATTAGGAATATGCTGCGAATAAACAACCAATTAATCAGCTGTTCATGAAACTTGCAAATTATTACTGGAAAAGCGTTCACGTACTTTATTGTAAATTTTTTCTATGAGAGCGAATTCTTAGAAATTAAGTTACTGGAGAGTTGCTGGCAAGTTACTGGATAATTTGTAAAAAAAAACACAACTATTACAACAAAGTCACTATTTTGACGTTAAGAAGTACCGTGGCGAAAATCTAAATTCGTCATCAACACCACCTTGTATAAATTCACCTTGGTACGATTACTAACCAAGAATCAAGGCGAAATTAAAAAAGGTGGTGTTAAAGTATGTTCACATATAAATATTATCTCAATCAAAGCTCGTTTTTTAATCGCCCCGTTTACACAGGTAAATCTCAGATTATTAGCCGTCAAATTTTGTATGCATGTTATTCTCACATCTCAAGGAAGAGTTATGTTTCTTCTCTGTGCCACCGTGATCACGTTTTTCTGTTATATTAAGCAATATAAATATATTTTAACTTAGCATTTTATTAAAAATACCTTTACAAACCTCTTTTCCTTGCTAGCGTCCATTTTTGTTTACTTTTACATTTGCCATTTCTCCTCTTCTTCGCAAAAACAACCGATAAAACTAGAATGGACACCGAAAAGTTATCGGTAAAATCTGAGATTATTTTATAATTACAGATTAACAAGGGACGAATTTTATATGGCTAATCTCTTTCTAATTGCAGATTAGGGAGTTAAGCTCGAAAATGAGGATAATCTACTTATATGTGAACCTACTATTACTTCTTATACCTTGGTTATAATGCACGGGGCGAATCGTAACAAATCGCGGCGAATTCGTAAAGATCTATTGATTTTAGATACTTCCGTTTTACGTTGCGTTCAGGTTCATTATAATCGTTTGAATTCATTGCCCATACAATAGATAATTAAGTGACAGTTCACTCCGTTCCGTTACTTCAATTATAATCCGGGCATTAATGTCCTAATGATTTGTTTGTTGTAATATGAATTCGCTTTGTTTACAACAAACACATCATTTTGACATTAAGAAGTACCGCGGCGAAAATCTAAATTCGCCATTAACACTACCTTGTATAAATTCGCCTCGGACATTAGGAAGTACCGCGGCGAAAATGTAAAATCGCCAGTAACACCACCTTGTATAAATTTGCCTTGCCAAGAATGATAGAATACAAAATTGCGCCAATCGAGCTGGGAGTAACTGGGTGTGACGCACGATGCAGCGAAACAAAGGTGGCGCCTTCCGCGGACCGCCAATCTTCTCTTTCTCGGTTTGACAGCATCCACCCTTTCGCTGACGTCACATTATTATTTTTTCGCACAAGTGATGAATATTAAATTTTCATATTACACCTATTTGCCGGAAAGTTGTACCTAAAGTAGATGCACGTACCTAAACAGTAAACACGTATTTTTATGTGCATATATTTTTGATAGTTGGTGGACTACATCTTCCTTCTGTACCATAACAAATTTTGGACTTACATGAAATAATTGTTTACTACGTTCCAAATGTACCTAAAATAATGAGCTTGTACCGAAGCTTTTACGTTCAAACTTAAGAAGCTGAAGAGTAGGTACAATTCAACCTAGTTTTGCATCACTATTTCGCACCACTTGTTCGCTTCTTCCTCTTCTTCTTGAAAATTATTCTTTACACTCTCATTCCCAAAATAATGTGTCGTCACACCAAGTTGCTCTCAGCTCGATTGGCGCAATCTTGTATTCTATCGTTCTTGGATTTGGTGCATCTTTGTCGTTGTTGTTGTTGTAGCGGCCCGCCCAGATCGGTTAATGGGCCTGAGCACACTAGCCTGCTCAGTCGGACTGAGCAGTCCACCACTCCAACGCACACTGGACTGGGCAGTCGGCCGAAAACAGGTTTCAGTTTTGTATACCTGAACCACGCATGATTGTGTTAGTGCATGTGGCACATGCAAACAAAACGAAATAGAAAACATGTTTTCTATTTGTGCGTGTCAGTCCACCGTCAATCCTCGATTTTCGCGGACTGAAATAAGCGAGGTAAACTCGAACTCTCTTCGCCCTCTTATCCACACAAAACCGGTTTTAGGCTGACTGAGCAGTCCAGTGTGCGGAGGCCCAATATCTCAGTCGTTGTCGTCAAGTTCCACTAACAGCAGAAGCGTGCAGCCTCAATAGGGTCGGTCCACAGGGACAAAGGCGTTAGGGTTGTTGGGGTTTCCGCGCATACGAAGAGATCTTTCGAGTGATGAGGTGTCTCTCTGCATGCCGGAAACTCATTTGTTACATCTGCGTTTAGTCTGATCAGATATGAGTTTAATTTGCTGCAGTAGCCAGAGAGAAGTTGGGCTATTGTGGTTCTTGTCTCCCGAGGCAGATGAAGCTCTGTCTCGTCAATGTCCGGTGGTTGTGCACCTAGAACGGCATTCAGAGATCTGGCGTCTACATAACTCGAGACTGACTCCCTGTGAATGCCGTTCAGGGCCTGTCGATATGCTGACGGGTCCAGAGGTTGTTAAATGAACCTCTGGACTTCGTCCGTCAGTTCGTAGAGATGCCTCCTGACGTGCCTGGGCGAGGGCTCTCTGCATGCAGCTGCCGATTCGGGTGACCACATCTATGGCTCCCAACAAGAAACTACTTGCAAAGCATTGTATTGTGCTCCTTGATCGGGAGCAATTTCGCTCGTATTCGCCTTTGTATTCTTATGGACGCTCACACATATTTGTCAAAACTTGTCGAATGCTTTGCGTACGCACACAGTTGAGTGTGACCTTGAAAAAAAGGCATATTATGTATTTTAAATTGGTTTTTATTTTATAATTCTGAAAGATATTTTAATTCTCTATCTTTTCATATTATCAACTATTGCATAAAGTTAAGTTATCACGCTCGCATTGGCTTTACTAAGGCGCCTGTCACACCATCAATACGAATCGCGATATTTGATTCGTGATCCATATTGATGGATTTCAAAATATTTAGAACTCTTGTGATATTGACCGCGATCCATCAATGCTACACGGCACGATCCAGGATGGGAATCCAAATATCGCGATCCGTATTGATGGTAAGACAGGCGCCTAATAGCATCGTCGATCAGTAACAGCATAGCAGAGTAATGGCTTTGTTTCTTTTCTTTTCTAGCAGATAATTATCAGGAAGAAGAAGAATGGTAAAATTGAGAGAGTTACGCTCACAGAGAGCGAAATAATGAAAAACTAAAGAAACACAAAACTAGCAAGTAAACAGCTGATCAGTGTATTTGACTATTGTAAATATTTGGCGAGATTTTTTTTATTCATTTTGACAGCTGCTAGTTTCTGCTAGTAAAATTTTAAATTAATTATTTTCAATACCCATTAGTCGTCGTAAACCAAAAAATGTTGTTTGTTTTAATCCATAGAATTTCGTTTTTCATTTGTTATTCTACGTTGCACTGAATTTTTTAAATAGTTTTTTGAAGTAATTATATCTTTAAAATTACAAGGTCCTTTTAAAGAAACCTGACATACGAGAGAACTACTACAAACGAAGTTTTACTACATATTTTGATTGCTACCACTTATACCAATTTTTTTGTTGTAACGTTTGATATTCATCAAAATGATAAAACTTTATGTAAAGTGGGTAATTTATAAAAAAAAATTTGTATCTAAAATAGCTAACTCGATTTAAAAAAGCTAATAGCTAAACGCAAATTTCTATAGCTAAACTTCGAAAATAATACCTACAAAATAGCTCAACTGGTAACACTGATGCTGAGCACACGAAGGCAGTGCTATTTTGAAAAAATTTTGACTGGTATAATTCCTTCGTTTAATACTTGTGTACCATTTTATTGGTTTAAAATCTTTCAATGTTTAAGTTCTATTATTTTCATAAAAATGTGCTTTCACATAAATAGGTATATAATTGTAAAAAATAGCTTACCTCATAAATATTATCCATTATTTTTGGGTATAAACCAGCATTAAAATTTCTTATATATTTATATAGCTAGAATCCAATTATTCTGAAATAAAGCGTGTCATTTGTGTTCTTTTTATAAAAATCCCAAAGTAATTTTAACTCATGTACATATATATTACCATCATTTATTAACTCAAATTGTAGTTCCCATTCAGGGTCATACATTTTGTGTTTGGTTTGTAGCAAACGCATACAAATAAAAATCTAAAATCAAAGTGTATTAAAAACACGCTTCTTTTGGCTTTGTAAAGTACATACAAAAAATGTGGCAAGCATGTGCCAATCCCAATAAACACCAAAAAAATATTTCTCCAACCTTGGAGAAATTCATAGTTCTCAAGTTGATATCCAACATGATTCTCCAACTCATCTCTAACCGACGCGCACATACGTAAAAAGTGATAACGAAACGAATTTTTAATTATCAAGTTAAAAAAGAAAGCTATATAAAGAGGACAATTACCATTACCAATTACAAAAAGTAAATAATCTTCAAAGTATCCTCAAATAATCTTGAAATAAAATAAAAGGCGGAGTGAATCAAGTGGCAAAATTACTGTCGGACTGTATACTGTGAAGTGAATTATTGTAATAGGATATTAATTAACTACATAATATAAAAGGAGTAATAAAATGAAAAATTAATATTTAAATTCATCTTTGTATGTCGTTTCAATCAAAAAGGTATAAGGTATTTTACTATTTCAATTTCAGTATTTCAATGATATGTTTGAGACCAATTGGAGTTCAAGTTGAGAACTAGGATTTTCTCAACGTGAGAAACAGTCCTTTTTCATACAAGAAAATTGCCCTTTTTGTTGAGAACGCTATGATCCTCCACTTGAGGTACTGTTGAGAAACAACGTTGGAGATTTGAGAAATACCTTAGATCTCTACTTAACCTCAAGTTGAGCTCAAACCTAAATGTTTATTGGGAATATTACGAATAAAAACCAATCAGCATGTCGTTTTGCCATTCTATCCCAGCCGACCAAATATCGCTGTGCGGATGAAACAAAGAAAAACGATAATCGCTAACCGAACTTTTTTCCGCAACGCGTTGCTCTGTTTGTGGCAGGCAAAGTACCGTTCTCAAAGGTTTGTAAACGACTTTTTAGCGGATCACTTGGTATATTTTTTCAAACGTATGTTTTTCCCAGTCCTATTGCTATTTTGGTCTTCCCATATAAAAAAGGAAGACGATTTTATTTTTATATGAAACTAGCTTTTACCCGCGGGTTTCACCCCACGTCTTTATACATATATGAAAAATAATTTATGTAAAGATGTTATATTTTATTTCTGCTCTAATTTTACTATAGGAGAATACGGAAGGACAGTTGTATAGCTTGGGTGTTATGTAATGAAATGTAATAATAACTTTTTGGCACAGCAGGTTTTTCATTTACATCAAAATATCTCCAATAGATTATATATGTATGCAAGTAATAGTAGAAATATCAATGTTGTATTTAATATTAAAATTTTGGCAATCTAATTTCTTTAGGATAATAACTCTAATATTATTTCACAACATGCTTTTAATACTTTAAAGCCTGTATTAACATAAATACATTTTCCAATGCAATTGTCATAGATTTTATTTTCGATACAGTTTTACGCCGACTACGAATGGCGGTTGTATTTTTATGAGAATCTGTTTTTCATGGCACAAATACACTCGGAGGTTTGCCATTGCCTGCCGAGGGACGACCGTTGTTAAGAAAAAACCGTTTTCTATATTTTTTTGCGATGTTGCTTTGACTAGGGCTTGAACCCAGGCATTGCGGAGTGGAAGCGCGCACTGCTTACCACTGCAGCACAGCGGCCGACACAGGGTTCCGAAGTTATAGCTGATAAAGAATTCCACGCCTTTGGGATGTGCCACGCCCCCTTTTACAGACTCATTTATATATATACCTTACTAAAAGCACCTACCGGAGATACATATGCATACCAAATTTCAAGTCATGTGACTTACGGTTCCGAAGTTATAGCTAAGTAAATATTTCAAGCCTACGGGAGGTGTCACGTCCCCTTTTCCAATTCCGCCCATTTTTTCGCATGAGTAAAGAAGTAATTTCGTTTATCTCGACACCAAGTTTCAGTACTCTACCACAAATATTTTAAGAGATATACAACATGAAAATTTTAGTTAGTATGGGAGGTGCCACGCCCCCCTTTTCCGATTTTTCTCTATGCCTATAACCTTCCCGGGGTAAAAACAAATAAGTGTGCAAAGTTTCGTGCGATTCCGTGTCGCGGTTCAAAAGTTATAAGGTAATAAACAAACAGACATTCACATTTATATATATAGAATATTGTACTGAATACCTTATGAGAAACTAACAATCCATTTGCCGCCTCTTTACTAATATTATTAGCAGATACACATTTTCCTAAACTAAGTCGTTCTGAAAGGTTTTTCTTTTATGAAAAATTATGGAGCCAGCGAAAGTAGAATATACATTTTTTATACATTATTCGTTTACATTTACATATTTACATAGGAGTCAAACCACGCCAACTGTGTCAATGAATTTTCATTGATTTTCTGGAAAGTGAAGACAATTGTGGGAATCTGTAGATAATTATAGAACAAAAATACACTTTGGACGGTTTTTCGAAATTGCACTTCGTTTTTGTTTTTTTGGTATTATAAGAATATTGCAATTTTTGAGAGAAAAATTCGTAACTCGCGACCCATTTGATGAAATTTGATGAAATTTTTTTTGAGAGTTGCTGAAGCTTTTCCCTTTACAATAAAAAGATTTGCAGAATAAAATTTGCAAAACAAATAATTCTTTAATAACAATAATTTAAACATTTGCAATTATTTATTTATTCTAGGCCCGCGATTGCAGTGAAATTTTGGCACAATATACTCTAAACTCTTGTTTTTAAATTCCAAAAAGAAAAAATTGGTCTTACCAATTTTGACAATCGCTATCGATTTTTTTCTCAAGTTGTAAATAAACATAAGTTGTAAATAAACATTGATGTTTCAAGTTATACGTTAAATAATGTACGTACTTGTATAATTATTCATTAATTAACATAAAAATGCTATCACTCACACAAGCTTACATGAAAATAGCTATTTACTCAAGGCTTATTGTAAAGGGAAAAGCTTCAGTAACTCTCAAAAAAAATTTCATCAAATGGGTCGCGAGTTACGAATTTTTTTCTCAAAAATTGCNGGGACGAATTTTATATGGCTAATCTCTTGTTATAATTACAGATTAGGGTGTTAAGCTCGAAAATGAGGATAATCTACTTATATGTGAACCTAGTAATAGATGTATATACATACATACAAGTAGATAATACGAAAATTTAGCATTTTTTTAATAACCTAACGTAGGCTTCTGTTAGTTTTAAAACGGGAGACAAAACGACTTCGTGTTTTTTTTTAGGTTTAGATACTGCATCAGGTAAACCTTTTTTTTTAAGAAAATTGAAGTAGACTTAGCAATGCGTTTTTACTCCGATCATGGTTGATTAATCCGGGTTATAAACGGGCTCGCTTATCTGCATCAACAGCCTTTATTTGCATTAACTCATGCATTTTTTTTCAAATGCGCATAAGCAGCCGAACAAATGCACGAAATTTTCGGGAAATAACTCGGATCAGAGGAATTTTCGATGACAACACTGGTAGAAACGGCCAGCTGTTGTCTTTTGTACAAGTAGGCAAACAAACCAAGCAAGGAATGAAACCGATTCAAAATAACGTTCCGGTTTGGGTTTCGGTTTTGCCAAGTGTTTCGGTTTCGGTTTTGGTTTCGTTCTTCAAAATTTATTTCGGTTTTGGTTTCGGTTTCGTTCCGGTTTCGGTTTTTCACAGAAATTTTGTTGATATTATTTAAATCACAATGTCTTAAACGTTGAGGAAAGAAAATCGAAAATTACAGTTCACTGATAATATCAACACTAGGTTCTTTCCCTAACAATCCGGACCGGATTTGGTAATTAGAGAATAAGAGAAACATTTTCTTTCAAAAATGGAACAAAGTTCAGAAGTACGGAAACGCAAAAACCCACATTTCGTGCCCACAAGTCGAGAAACAGCTGATTCACGTTGTTCTTGTTTTTGTCACTTATACCATGTTCTGACCGACATCGGAAACATGTTTTCGTTGCTAAAACTGGTTTTCGACCTAAAACTTGTGTTTTCGTCCATATAAAATCTGTTAAACGAAAACCAGTTTTCGCTGAAAACTACTTGAAAACTCACTTTCCACTCATTCCAATCGGTGTCTTCACTAGTTTTTTTCGATTATTTATCGAAGTGGAAGTCATATTTTATCATCTTTAATACGCCATTTCGGATTTATTGTTAATTGCCTGGCCAAAGCAAAATAAGAATGAAAGTTAAAGGTTGTAAATGAAAAGAAAATGAAGGAAAAATGTTTTGGTTGTCGGTCAGAACATGGTATTAAATGCAAACACTTGGAAATTGAATTTTGGTTTCACAAATTTGATTTTAAGTACATAGATTGAAAATACATCAACAGGCCATTCACTTTTCCTTAAAAGCACCAAGTAAATGCAGGCAACATGTAAACACAATACAGCTGATATGCACTTTGACACTTTATCCATTTTTACTCGGAGAGAATTTCGGGCTGTTTCGGGCAGGAAGAAGAATACACTTACGATACTCGAATACCGAATTTTCGCTCTCTATTACCC
>NW_016157208.1:313617-326364 GCF_001687245.7 Rhagoletis zephyria
TTATTTACTACTTAACAAGAATTTTAGCAAAATGTTGCTGATTTTGGTTAAATAAATCATTTATTTCAAAGAAATTTTTATTTATTATTTTTGTAAATTTCTGGAAACCGATTGAAACCTGTGATTGAAATGGTTTCGGTATCGTTCCTTTTCAGGTCAAGATAACGGTTACGGTTTCGGTTTCGGTTTTGAAAAACGAAACGGTTTTAAACGGTTACGGTTTCGGTTTGGGTTTCGGTTTCATTCCTTGAAACCAAGCGAGTTTCGCGTCCGCGGTATCCGAGTAGTGAGAGTTGCGTGCTACAAGTCTATAGGTGCCAGGTTCGATCGTCAGTTGGAGCGATTGCCAAAAAATTATTATTTATTATTTGTTTTATTTATTTATTTTATTTTTTTATTTGATTTTTATATTTAATTTTACTCTTTAATTTTAATTTTGCTCTTCTTACTACATACTAGCATATGTAGTACGTAACAAATTATTCTTAAAATGATCTCCTGTTTTATGCAACTCAGCTAAGGTTGCAATAAAGAGTTCTTGACGCTTTTTCCAGTTAAAGGAATTATTAGTGAAATTTTCTAATTACTTGCAAATTCAGAAATTTTTTGATTCGCATGAATACGATAATAAAAAAACAAGTCTACGGGAATTTAGTTTTTCTTTATTTTAACAGTGGTTTACTCCTAAATCGTATTTTAGTAGTCCGAACAGTGACCAGGGGCTCTATTCTGTAACTGTGAGTTTTCAAGTGCGCACTGAAAATTGTGTGCACTCTTCATTTTGCGATTCAGGAAGAGTGAGAATGAGTTTTAGCTGTCAAAATTGTGTACACTTCCTCATTTTGCGATTCAGCATGTGTGAGAATGAGTTTTAACTGTCAAAATTGTGTACACTTCTCTTCCGAAAAACTCATTGAATTTTAGTCGGTGAGTTTTTGGTTGACTTTTGCACTCGGTGTACACTACATTTTCTCACAGTTACAGAATAGAGCCCCTGCACAGCTGCCGCCCGCTCTCGATTTGTATATGTACGTACATGCAATGTTTGCACTCTTTCTGTTCACTCCCTCAACGATTTCATAAAAAACGGAATGTTACTAACATGTTACTATCAGTGTTGCCGCGCCGTCTCAAATGTATCACCGACAAAGCAAATAATGTATCCAAATGTATCCAATTTTCTTTTTTTACGTATCCATCTCATAATTTGTAAGAAAACAAAACATTTTCATGAAAATACATAATTTAACCCATCCTAAGGACTTGGAATACATGTCTATATTTTTATTTTCCATAAAATCAAACATTTATAAATTCAGTTTATAAGGTAAATTTTTTGTGCATAAGTATTTTGCAAAGTATAATAAATAATAATTAATATGTTATATTCGTACCTGTACACTCTAAAAAGTGCATGTATGTAAAAGTAGGAAACTGGTTACCTCTCTTAATATGCGTGGATTTAAACAAAAATTGTTTAGAGTATTTAAATTCTTTTCAGTAAAATTCATACAAATTTTCTTAAATAAGTCAAATTTAGTTTTTTAAACATTGTATTTGAAACGACACAGATGTTTTTTTCTTTTTAACCGACTTCACAAAAAGGAGAAAGTTATCATTTCGTCGGATTGTTTTTTTCTATGTTACCGTATATCGTTGGACCACGTTAACCGATTTCAATAATTCTTTTTTTTTAAGGAAAGATGTTACCTCGTAGGTTGTCATATACTAGTTTGGTTTAAATCCGATTGTATCATGAAGAAATTAACGATAATCTTAAATTTTTATATACGAATTGAAGTCGGCTTTTTTGCTTAAAAATTACTTGTTAAATTAAGAAATGAAAATACATATGTGATATGAAAGTGATCACTACAGAAGGAGTATATATTTACTTTATATATATATATATATATTAAGATCTTAGATTAGCTTAATTTTAATCTTCATATTAATGTGACAGTCAACACGGCTAAAGGTGTACTTGCATTTGTGAAACGAGGGTCAAAAGAATTTTGTGACCCTTGTATCACTAAAACCCTGTTTACAACATTAGTTAGGCCAATTTTGGAATACGGTTCGGTGGTTTGGAATCCAAGGTATCAAATTTACTCAGACAAGATAGAATCAATTCAAAAACAATTCCTACTTTTTGCTTTAAGAAGTTTCCGTTGGGATTCCCAATATAACCTTCCACCTTATACGAGCCGATTAAAATGTATTAATCTTCCTACACTTTCCAGCCGCAGGCAAATGCGTGGTACAATATTTATAGTTAAATTACTGACAGGCTCAATTTCAAGTCCGCTTCTTCTGGGCGAAGTTAGCCTTAATGTTCCCTCCCGGGTATCAAGACAGTTTTGTCCACTATTTCTGAAAGCTTGTAAAACTAATTTTGAATTGCACGACCCACTCCGTTGCTTATTCCAGGATTTTAACTTTCATTCCAGCACGTTTGATATATCAGATCCCCTTTTCAGCATTAAGAAATCGATACTGTCCCCTCTCAGTAAATGAATCATTAAAATAAAGACATAAAATCGGCTGATGAATTAAGTTCTGTAGCTGAACAGTTTTAGATCTCGACACTTAACAAACTGCTGCCTATCGTGACTCGGCGCAAAAATTGAAAATAAATACTGGTTCCGTACGTCATGCGGACTGCGCCCCTCGTGCGGATGGGCGAGAATGGAGGGTAAAAACCGTTGGGATTATTATTATTATTATTATTATTATCTTGCTTAAGCACCCTTTCTAGCTATTTAAAACAATTGCGCTTATACCTATTTTGGTGACATCGCTTCATATGTTCATTGCTTCGTGCACAAAAAACAAAATGCTTCAATTTCACGGTTTAGTAGTGATTTTGAATACATTTAGAAAACATAATGTTTTCTATCATCTTTAATGGAAATCGATTTTTGAACGAAAAAACTTTATAGAAAATATAAAATGTTTGCCTCTTTAAAAAAGTATCCATATTTATACTGATCGGAAAAAATAAGTATCTCGCAAAAATTCGTCTAAAAATTTATCCAATTGGATCTATTTAGATCCAAACGGCATCCCTGGTTACTATCTTGATGATGCCAACGATGCGGCGATTCTGCGATGCTAAATTTACAGTTAAGTAGCGTGTACTCGCATGTACGTGTTACCTTTTTATGTAATCATGCAGCACTCTAACGGCTCTGTTACGCATACTCGGCAGTACATGCACTGCTATACCATTTTTACGTAGAAATCAAAGACCAACAGACTTCTACGTATGTAATGCTGTGCTTTAACTGATTCCTTATGTCCTCTTTCAGACACGTCAAGTCTTGAAAGCAATTTTTTTCGCATTCTCTTTTGTGTTTTCTATTTGCTTCCACACGCGTCAACTTCAATTGAATTCAAGTCCTTGGTTCTTAAATGGGAAGCAACGAAAATATCAAAACAGACAAGAAAACTTGAAACGAATTGACGGTACGGAGGTAAATGTACTCTTCCCCCCTCTTCCCACCTCCTTCGCCAACGAACGAGCAGACTTGAAAGCAAGACTTGACGTGTCTGAAAGGGGATTGTGTGGCAACTCTCAAGCAATGTGGCAGTGCATTGCCATGTAATGCTGTGCGTTAGATAACCGCTTACACGCGAAGCTCATTAAACAGATTCTTTATGTGACAACTCTCAAGCAATGCCAAGCTATTCTTTTTTAAGTCGGACGGATTTCGTAAAAATGTCATGTCTCCGATTCGCTTGAAATTTTTTTGTGGGTTCTATATATGAAATAAGCTAACACGTGTTCGAGGGTTTTTTTTTTCTTTTGTTTTCTTCGGAGATACGATCTGTCAAAGTTTGCATTTTTCGTTGTTCTGACTAATCATGTACTTCTTCAACATGATTTAATAATTAAGGGTTTGCTCATTATTGACATTAGAGTTTTGACACTCCCTTAACTCCCTTACAAAAGCTTTGCACACACAGACTTCATCTTAACGCCATTTTAAAGCTAAAGAAACGGGCTTAACATTTCTAGATATAAGATAGTCAATATTGTCCTAAAGCTAACTTAGCTATTAACAGTTGAACTTCTCGAAGTTGATTTGCATAGTGAAGACCAGTAAATTAGGGATTTAAAGTTATACCATCGTAATCCTTGTTTAATTCTCTATAAAAAACGTGGTTCAAAAAAATGGGCGTTTTTCAAGAACTATTTTTAAAATATTTTTCTTTATGATGAGATGGTTTATTTTGTGAGAAACTAAAATTTTTTGTACCATATATTTGGTAAGGTGTTAAACATCGGGTTCTTGAGAAAAGTAAAATTTTATTGCGGATTTCGATAGAATACCTACCCAGATAGTTATAATATTTGTACGGCAAGATTTTTCTTTAAGGCGACAAACCCCTAGAAATGAGCGTGCAATTGCAGGACTAAAGTTAGCAAAACGCGGATTTTATTGCGGATTTCGGCAGAATATCGCTTCGTTAACAACATTTGTTCCAGAACTTTTTAAATTTAAGAATATTCTAGAAATGGGCGTGGCTATATTAAAACCAAAGTTCAAAAATTTAGACTTCGTTTTGGATTTCGCCAGAATATCTATATGGATTGTAAAAGTTGTGGAATAAATACTGTTAACGAAGCGATATTCTGCCGAAATCCGAAATAAAATCTGCGTTTGGCCAACTTTAGTCCTGCAATTGCCACGCCCATTTTAGGGGTTTGTCGCATTAGAGAAAAATCTTGCCGTACAAATATTATATGTGGATATGTATTCTATCGGAATGCGCAATAAAATCTTACTTTTATCAAGAACCCGATGTTTAACACCTTAATATAGGTTCTTTCCCGTACGCAACGCGGGATCCCGCGGGTGCCCAAAATAGCCCAGAAATCATTACCGTACTCAACAAAATGGGTAATAGAGAGCGAAGATTGGAACGTATTGGATCGTAAGTGTCTTCTTCTTCCTGCCCAAAACAGCCCGGACTTTTTTTCCGGGTAAAAATGGATAAAGCGTCAAAGTTCATATCAGCTGTTTTGTGTTTACATGTTGCCTGTTTCTAGTGATGTGCTGAGTCAATACTTTTAAGTATTGATCGATATTCGGTACCGATTTAAAAAGTATCCAATACTCTCGATACTCGGTATCGAAACATTTAGGTTTCGAATAAAAGCGCACATAGGCCAAAAATATGGAAAAAACGGTTCAGGGAGACTCGCCTATAAAAACCCGAATGTAGGAGCCAATATAGCTTTTAATACGGATTCAAATGAAAGATGTATATATGTCGATTCGAGGCCATAACGTAGAGAAACTCTTACTTGTTTGAAGCATTTTTGTTCCAGCTGCATCTGCCGATATCATTTTTGTAGGCCTGGGGACAAATTCTGTAACCAGTTAGCGACAATTTTCGAATCGGCATCGGTTTTGTTGACGTATGATATGAAATATTTTTACGTCAACAAGTGCGATATCGATCCGAAACTTTTCACTAACTGGTTACAGAATCCCCCCCTGAAAAACTTCTACATCCGTAAAAGCATTTTTCTTGAACCGTGGATCAACTAAGATTAAAACTGATAAAATAATATTTCTCTGTTGCGATAAGTTCAAGTGTTTGAGCCGATATCATATAAATTAGTAATAAACGTTTTTCCAAAACTGGAAATGCGTTTAATGGCGAAGGTTTAATGTAAAGAATCAGTATCGAGTACCGAAATCTTTTTTAAGCATTGGGTACCGAATGTTGGGTACCAAATTTTCAGCACATCACTAGCTGTTTCACAAAGTCTGGGCACGAAATGTGGTTTTTTGCGTTCCCCTACTTCTGGATTATGTTCCATTTTTGAGAGCAAACTTTTCACTTATTCTCTAATTACCGGATCCGGTCCGGATTGTTAGGGAAAGAACCTTATATCTCAACATATGTTTTCGAAAACAAATTCCAAAAAAATGTTGATTCTCACAAAATGAACCATCTCGTCATAAAGAAAAATATTTTAAAAATAATAACAAACCCATTTACTTATTATTTATTATATGGTAGGAGAGCCTCTCAAACCATATTGATGCAACTTTTTGATGTTAAGTTTGTTGAAAAATAATAAATATCTACATCCCGGGATTGAACCAACGGCATTCCGAAAATCCCGGGATCGTAAAAATCGAAAAAATTAACATCCCTACCCCCCATACGTTTTAGTATATTTCAAATGACTGTTGACAGTTTTCAAAGCGAAGCAAGCAAAGCAAGCCTGCATTGGGCCAGTACCTTAAAATTTGAACAATTTGAAATCAGAACGATTTCGGAAATATTTTCATAGATTTTTAATCTGAAATTTCAGATTTTTTATTGAAATTGTTGATATACATACATATGTAACATGGCGGATGTTTATTTTATAGTTATTATATAAACAGCGGTCGTCCCTCGGCAGGCAATGGCAAACCTCCGGGTGTATTTCTGCTATGAATAACAGCTTCTCATAAAAATACAGTCGCCGTTCGGAGTTGGCGTAAAACTGTAGGTCCCTCCGCTTTGTGTGACAACATCAAGGCGCACGCCACAAATCGGAGGAAAAGGTCGGCCAAACACTAACATATGTGTAAGCGCTATTCTATTATATTATTATTATATAAAATATTCATATTTCATCATCATTAGATCCCTTTGAAGTCATGATCGGGAGTATAACACTCAATCAAGAGAAATATCCTTTCTGTTACCGCAGTATTATACACTGATTTTCCCTGGCGCGGTCGTCCTGCTCAGAGAGTAACTCTTATATGGCCAGCAACACAAATAAAACAAATTTTCTTACAGTACTTAAATCTAACTATATAAAGTTATATATCACATTAAGTTCTTTTTGCATAGTTAATGAAGTTTTTAAAGCAATACGATTTTTTATTAAAAAAATTGTAATAATTCCGTTTTTTTTTTTTGATTTCTCGAAATATGCAAGTACCTATAATACTAGATAATTTAGGTAGGCCTTCCTAACTAAAGGCATTCTAAGCGACCTACCCAATATGGACTGAAAAAAGTGCTTCCTTGCATGCCTTCTAGAAGGATTATCCATTTACAATTTACACGAATGGATAAATTTATATTATTTAGCATTACAAACGAATTTCAGTAAACATATTGGCCCGTAGTCATAGTCAAAATAAAGTCGACTTTAAAGTTAGTTGCAGCTTTTTGAGATAATTTTCAATGGGATATCTGTCAAAAAAGCTGCAACTAACTTTAAAGTCGACTTTATTTTGACTATGACTACGGGCCATTAAGTTGCAATAACATATATTTGATGGCACCCTGAAACTGTGCATATGGAAACTGTGCATACGAAGTAATGCATATAACAAAAAGCGGAATAATGCATATAAAACAAGTAAGAAACTCTAAGTTCGGGCGGAGCCGAACATTAAATACCCGGCGCAAGTACCGCTATATGGTAAGCCGGCGTGTATTAATTTTGAGTAAATTAGCGTCCTTAAATTTCGAAATATGGAAGTTTCAAGCATTTCTGAAATTTACCGTTATATGAAGAGCGACCGTAATTTTAGTCCGATTTCAATAATTTTCAACGTTTTGCTTTTACGTGGCAAACACAATAACCATACCGAGTTTGGTATAAATTGGTAGAACGATTACCGAGATACATATATGTGATCATAAGTGGGCGGTGCCACGCCCATTTTCCAAAATTTTATCATAAACGTATTTCTTGGTAAAGAATAGTTGCAAGCATCAATTTTGAATAAATTAGCTTTAATATTTAATGATTTATCGAAGATTTCGTATTTATCCGAATTACCGTTATATGGGAAAAAAACCGAAATAATGCATATATCCACAGTTTCAGTTGAAAACCGCAATAATGCATATTAGAAAAACCGAAATTATTCATATGCACACTTTCGTTTGAAAACCGAAATTATGCATATGTGAAGAACGAAGTAGTGCATACATGCACAGTTCCGGTTGAAAACAGAATTCATGTATATGAAAACCCCGAAGTAATGCATACATGCATTTAAAAGCGAAATAATGCATATGAAAAAACCCGAAGTAATGCATACATGCCCAGTTTCGGTTGAAAACTGAAATTATGCATATGCGTACTTTCATTTTAAAAGCGAAATAATGCCTATGAAAAAACCCGAAATAATGAATACATGCAGTTTCGGTTGAAAACCGAAATAATGTTAGACACAGTTTCCATATGCGCAATTTCGGTGCCCCCTCTAAAAGGCCTTCTAAAGTACGTCCTATAAAAGCCCTTTTGGAAGGCCTTCATGGGTAGCGAAAGAAGAAGCCCTTCAATTTGTGCCACTCCATACAAAAAAGAATGGAGAATGGAATGTAGAGTGGAAAACCCTGTTGACTCTCAGGAAGGCCGTTCGGAAGGGCTTTTAACTCTTGAAATTATCTACCTACAATTACCTTTTCCTTACTTAAGTACATAAGTACACAATGCACATCGAACTTGAATAGCGCTAAGCGAAATGTACTGTATATTCACGCAATAATGTAATACTGCAATTTAATATATGTATATAAATTTTAAAGAATTGTGAATATGTATTAACTTTAATATTCTTTAAGCCAAGCGATTTCTTTATTCAGGCTCGTAAGGAACGTGAAGAAAAGAGAAAGAATTTCGAAGTCGACTTGGAACACAAATACGAACGCATTAAGAACTCTTTTGAGGAAAAAGAGGAAGAGATTGATGAACTTTACTCCGATTTACAAATTAAATTGAACATTTCTAAATAAAAATTGCAGTATTCGGCTCAAGGATGTCGAAAGCTAGTATCGCTGATACCCGAGTACGAGTGCGACCCTCTCTGCAATTGTTGGAGCTTATCGATCAAAATAAAGAGAGTATTACAGAGATTCCTGAAAACATTTCAAATATTTTAAAAGCGAAAGGTTATGACATAAACAATAAAATTGAACTTAAATCAGATGAAACAATAAAACTACAAAAAATCGATTTAAAACTCCTGCGAAACATCAAAGATGACGCAAAATTTGACATATCTAAAACAAAACCTAAATGGATAAATTACTCCAAAGATAATGACATTGAACTTGTAAACTCGTCAGAATATTTATATTTATTTGATCTACAATGGCTCGCTTTATGGTTAGCAAAACTACGTAAAGATAAAGGTTTAAACGTTTTTCTACACAATATATTAGAAGATTGCGCTCTGGAGTTGCCAAAGAATGTGATCAATGAACGGAACCCGCAGCTTGAGGCACGTTGTCAGCGATTACGCGAACAACAACAAAATCAAGAATACTTAAACATGACAAAAAATGTAGACTCAAGCCTTAAGTATGTACCCGAAGATACTATAGCGTATCAAGGTAAGTTAAAATATAATATATGCATTGCATTTTCTTCTAATTATATCTATATTTTTACAGTGAAAGCCATCAATAGTCAAATGATAGCAGTTTTGCAGTTTATATTTTCCGTGGCTGCAGGTTTTGTATTTGGATTTTTAGGACTGGAACTAATTTTCGGTGGTTTGGAATTCGGATTACGTCTAGTTATGGGAATATTTTGTGCTCTTGTAATTGGTGTCGCAGAAATGTATTTCCTTCTAAAAAAATTAAATGAAGAAGAAAAAGCGATTTCTTCTCTCAAAAAATCGACTGAACCTGTAAAGAAAAACCATAAAACATTGAAGTCACATAGCGAATAATATTTATAGTATATTGTATTAAAGTGAACAACAAATTAAATTGTCACATTTTTTGTATTTTAGGCAGGGCCCGAAAATAACTCTTAACCGAAAAACTATATATATATTGGTTTTTCTGGGATATTTATCTTACTGCGTAGTCACAAAGGTTTCTCTCGGAAAGATATATAAATGTGAGCATTATTTTGGTTGCCCACTGAGATTTATATCTAGTTCAAGAAATAAATGTCCTTCATTGAGATTATTTTTTAATTTCAAGAAATAAATGTCCTTCACTGAGATTTACCTAGGAGATTATTTGTAATGGTTGCTTGTGTTCGACTACTAAGTCAAGGAAATAATATTGGCCACATATATATGGAACTGCCAATTGCTATTTTAAAAATACGTTTAATTTTATTATTGACAACACTGAAGAAAATTTAAGTAGAAAAGTTAATCTAATACATTCAGCTTTGTCATATGTTTCTTTTTCGCCGAACCGGTTCACTTTTCACTCTTGGTTTCCATGGTTTTTCTATGTGCGGATGACAAATTTTCGGGTGAATTTTTTTCAGGCGAAACTCAGGATAAGGCAGATTATATCAAAGTCACAAAAAGTAAATTTATTTGTATTTTTCAATTTTGTTGTAAATGGCGACAAATTGGTCAGTTATTCTGTCTGGTTCATCATGTAATTTTGGACATTGTCCGTATACTAGAGGTAATGAGTTACCCCGGTAAAGGGTAATATATGTATATATATCCGGGTACCCGGATAAAGATAACGCGTTATATTTGTCAGGATATACCCAGAAGATAATTTAGGTAGGCCCTTTTAAGTAAAGCCATTCTAAGAGGCCTACCCAAGAAGGGCTGAAAAACGTGCTTCCTTGCATGCCTTCTAGAAGGGATTATCTATTTAACTCGTATACCATGTTCTGACCGACATCGAAAACATGTTTTCGTTGCTAATACTGGTTTTCGACTTAAAACGTGTTTTCGTCCATGTAAAATCTGTCAAACGAAAACCAGTTTTCGCTGAAAACTCACGTTCCACTCATTCCAATCGGTGTCTTCAATAGTTTTTTTCGACTATTTATCGAAGGGGAAGTCATATTTTATCATCATTAATACGCCCTTTCGGATTTATTGTTAATTGGCTGGCAAAGGTAAAATAAGAATGAAAGTAAGAGGTTTCTAATGAAAAGAAAATAAGGGAAAAGCATTTTGGTTTTGTTTTTGTGTAGCAAAACAGTAATCAGAGGATGTAAGAAATGTCAACGAAAACAATTACAGTCGGTGTGAACAGCCTTCAGCCCACAATCCCAAAACACGTTTTCAAAGTGTTTTCGTTGTCGGTCAGAACATGGTATTACGCGAATGCATAAATTTATGGGTCGATTATCGATAGCAATCGTACTTCAGTTGCGTTGCTAGTTGCCAGAACGATATTACAGATGGCAACTGGCAACTTTCAACTGACAACTGCAGTTGCTACAAAGTGTGTATACAGGCGACTACATTTTTGTGGTTGCTGGGAATGTTTTTGGAGCGTATTTAGGAGCGAAAATTGTAATGTGTGTCATATATTTTACTTTTTAATAATTTGAACGATATTAACATTTTGCAATGCAGTTTGCTTTTACAGAATATGGTGAAAATAACAAAACAATTACTTGAAATTTTAGTTCCCGATTCCCTGATTGCAAATTTTATCAACTGAAGCACCTCTTTTAAAACTGCCGACACACCAAGTTTTCCAAATTAAAGTCATTGCTGCGGCACTTCCTTCTGCGAAAAATCGAAGAGGTGCGCAAGCTTTTATAGGGTTGCCAGACGTACTGCATTTGGGAGTAAACGTACTCCTTTTTATTGCAATGTACTCCCTTGTTCCCCCAAAAAAAAATCTGGTGATGTACTCCTTTCTTAGGCTATTCATATTTTATCATATACAGGGTGTAAAATAATAACTGTTACATAGTTTTTTTTTTTTAATAAAAGGGACCTTTATAGATTTTGCGAAAATATTATTTTATTGTTATCAAATTGTTTTTGAATTTTAACCTTCATTTGGGTCAGAGGTAAACACTTTGAGAGAAAAGCGCAAGCTGCACGCAAGTCTTCATCGGTTATTTTATTACATATCTTCTGTAACCATAAGCTAATTTGCCCTTAGGGCCGTTTACTCAATGTCTGGTTAACACTAATCTCCGTTTAAACATCATTATCGACGTCTGGTTAACACTAATTTACGGTTAAACATCGTTATCGACGTCTACGACTCAATTCATACAACAGAGAGTCAGTAACGTCGATAACTATGTTTAACCGGAGATTAGTGTTAACCAGACGCTGAGTAACCGGCCCTAACCCTGGCATTCAGTACGCGGTCTCTAGTCACTAATAGTGACTTGGTGGTGAACTTGGATTTTGCGACTATTTGGTATTCAGTACGCTGTCTCACGTCTCTGGTCTCAAAAAAGTCACTAATTTGTCAGCTGGCTAAGAGCGGAGAAATTTGTCCAATAAGAATTTCGTTAGGAAATAAACCAAAATGCTTTAATATACAAATCCATTGAAAAAAAATTTTTTTTTACAATTAAAATTTAAAAATTATAAAAAAAAAAAAAAAACTAATAAAAAAAAGAAAAAAATACTAAATAAAAAAAATAAAAAAATCCTCAGCTCGAGGAGTACTCGAACCCGGACTCTCTCGACTGGCAGCTAATTCTTCTTCTTCTTTTTTTGGCGCTGTAACCGCCTAAGCGGTTTTTGCCGAGTTCAGCAAAGCACGCCAGTCGTTTCTCCTCTGTGCCAACTGACGCCATTTGGAAACGCCAAGTGAAGCCAAGTCCTTCTCCACCTGATCTTTCCATCGCAGTGGGGGCCTCCCTCTTCCTCTGCTACCACCAGCGGGTTCCGAGTTGAATACTTTCAGAGCTGGAGCGTCGGTGTCCATTCGAACGACATGACCAAGCCAGCGGAGCCGCTGTATTTTAATTCGCTGCACTATGTCCATATCGTTGTAAAGCTCATACAGCTCATCGTT
>NW_016157208.1:328613-353899 GCF_001687245.7 Rhagoletis zephyria
GTCAGAGGCAACATGTAATTTTTAATTTTTGTCTTGGTTTTTATTAATTTCGAAAAAGCATTTGAGAAGTGAAGAACAAAAGCGTGTACAAACGAAAAAATATAACAACAATGCCATTGTTAATATGTTGGAGTAGTTTTGTGCTACTCTGATGTAATGCAGGGATGGAGTATATGGTCCTGCCCTAGGACATCGCAATGTTAATTGGACCATATTTTTTATATGAATTGTGGTTAATTTTGGAGTACTCCTTGGCCCTTAGGGAGTACTCTTTACACGCATGCATGGAGTAGTCGCGATTTTGGTTGTGACTTAGAATAGTTTCGACTTACAGGTCTATTCTGCACGTTACCGAAGATTTTGTAACCAGAAAATTTTATTACCAAAAAATGTTACCAGTTCTTGTCACCGCGATTCTAGAAACGTTGGTAATGCAGTTAAAATATTCAGCAATTCAGCTATGAAAAATTGTGCGAATTCTGGCATTGCCTATTTCACGGGGCAATACTTATGAGATGGTAACAAAATTTACCGGTTACAAGAGTACACAGAATGCGAAAAGGGTTTAAAAATTGACAGGAACTTTATTTACAGGTTACAAACATTTTATTACCAGCGCAGAATAGACCTGTTAGTGAAATATGATGCGCCGAAGTATTTTGCATTACAAATCATGTATCAAATTAAAGGTATTTTTGTGCTCTTTCTGATGAACATATCTTTTAATAATGTTAATCACGTTTTCTTTTAAGAAAAACATAAATTCGTATTACGAATGGCCATCATTACTATTTTTAGTTTTTCTCNTGTTGAGTACTAAATATGACTATGAATATGCGCCATAGTGTTTATGTATGCCTTTTGCCCGCGCCGATCAAAGAGTCGCAATGGCCGAGTGGTCAAAGCATTAGGCTGGCAGCCGAGAGGGTCCGGGTTCAAGTCCTCCTCGGCCGTAGAGGATTGTTTATTTATATTTTTTTTAGTTTTATTTTTTTACAATCTTTAGATTTTAATGTTTTAAAACCAAAAAAATTAAATTTTTTTCAATACAATTGTATGATATTAAAGCATTTTGGTTTATTTCCTAATGAATGAAATTCTTGTTGAACAAATTTCCTCGCTTCATTTTCGCGTTTTTTTTTTTTTAATAAAATGTAAAGAAATTAGCTTTTCCTCCATACTTCTATTTTTGTGGCCGGCTCTTAGCCAGCTGTCAAATTAGTGACTTATTTTTGAGACTAGAGACGTGAGACAGCGTACGGAATACCAAATAGTCTCAAAATCCAAGTTCACCACCATAAGTCACTATTAGTGACTAGAGACCGCTTACTGAATGCCAGGGTAAATATATGCGGTGAGCATTCACTTCTCTTCTGCATCTCATGAATTCTAATTGAAAAATATAGTCAAATATGGTAAGTAACGTTAAAAACTGCATATTTTGGTTTAGAGATGTATTATCCAAAAGTTACTATTTTTTATAGTTTCTTTGAACCTTGATTTTTATTAAAGTACTTTAGTAGGCCAAAATACAATAGCGCAGTGGCAGTGGCAGCGACAGTTTTTAAAATCAGCTGTTATTGCTAATATTGGCAGTCACTGCCGCAGCAAATACAATACGGCGTTGTCAGTGAAAGCTTTTTTTGACATTCTCTTTTGTTTGTTTACATTTTTGTTGTTGTCTTTTAGGCTTCAGTGACATGCACAGAAGTTGGCTGTATTTTATTTATGTCAAATTCAGCATGCGAAGTTTGCTGCGATGAAGGCAGTGGCTGTGAATTTAGAATTTGGGCTAAACTGAGCAGTACTGCCAGCTGCCACTGCAGTATTGTGAGTCGATTCATTGGACACCACACTTTCTAAAAACCAGCTGATTTCGAAAAACTTGCGCTGCCACTGCCACTGCGTTATTGTATTTTGGGCTAGTTAAATTTTTTACTTTGAGGGATTCGCCAAATTTTCCTTACGTGTGACTTTATACATAACTTACTTCCAAAAAATGTAACGTTAAAGACCACTTAAAACCACATTTATCTTTAAAACAATAAAAGATCGGAAACAAGTGTTTGTATATAAAATGTAGCTTTTGGGCTTTATTATCAGGATAAATGAAAAACTTTCGGTTTTTACACAACGTTTCGGAAATATAACAGGAAATATACGTGCGACTGTAACGTTTAAGAGAAACATATTTACCGGGGAGCCGAAATTGCGCATATGGAAACTGTGCATTTACATCCCTATTCTGCAACTCTTTCGTATTCGGCTTTTGCTACGAATCGTAGAAATAGTATGCTGCCTACGCAGAAAGAAGTTCGTTTTCATGTATGCACTATTTCGGTTTTTGTCATATGCATTATTTCGGTTTTGAGTCGAAACTGTGCATGTATGCATTACTTCGGTTTTTGTCATATGCATTATTTCGGCTTTGAACCGAAACTGTGCATGTATGCATTACTTCCCCTGCAAAAATTTGAGGACCAGGTGGTCCACTGGGTCGTAGTTTTAAAGTATGTGCAAAAGGGCCAGGTTGCATACTAGTAACTTGTTATGCTTACCTGGACCACTTCAAACGTAAAAAACCGATATATGTGCTGAGATCCACCTATTCGTGCCTCATCGGCAACATGATTCGGCTGCCGAATGTGCCATGATCCAAAAGGAGTAGTTGTCTAGGTGGTCCCATGTAATGCAGGGGTGGACCAGCAGTGGTCCCATGTTATGCAGCGTTGGACCAGAGGTGGTCAGGTCCAATGACATCGCAATGTTAATGTTACCATATTTTCTCCATATACTTGGACCATTTTCGTTACTAGTGTTGGTTACAAGGTAGTGTGGTCCCGTACTAGTATTTAACCTAGTCCCAATTTTTGCAGGGTCGTTTTTCTCATATGCGTTATTTCGGGTTTCAAACGAAAGTGTGCATGTATGCATTATTTCGGTTTTTTCATATGCGTTATTTCGGTTTTTAACCGAAACTGTGCATAAATGCATTATTTCGGTTTTTTTCATATGCATTATTTCGGCTTTCAAACGAAAGAGTGCATATGCATAATTCCGGGTTTTCTAATATGCATTATCGCGGTGTTCAACCGAAACTGTGCATATATGCATTATTTCGTTTTTTTTCATATGCATTATTTCGGTTTTTAACCGAAACTGTGCATATATGCATTACTTCGGTTTTTATCATATGCATTATTTCGGCTTTCAAACGAAAGAGTGCATATGCATAATTTCGGGTTTTCTAATATGCATTATCGCGGTTTTCAACTGAAACTGTGCATATATGCATTATTTCGGTTTTTTTTTCATATGCATTATTTCGTATGCACAATTTCAGGGTGCCATGTTTACCATATGCAGTGTGGGTTTCTTTTGTTTGGTAATATTTTAAGTCATATTTATCGTATGTAGTTTTGTATTTCTTCACGATCCAATGATCGGATCTAAACCAGATTAGTATGGGACCACCTCTGAGGTACCAACTTTCCAATACCTATATACAAGAATTATATAAATCGGTTAACGTGGTCTAAAGTTAAGCTGATGCCACATAAAACGTTTGCTTCGCTTTACGTGACAGATTCGCTTTGACAGCTAAGATGAATTGTATGAAAATGCACAAAGCATGCCACATAGATCGTCGCAGCTGCAGCGCGAAGCGAAAAGATGGCCAACTCCCATCTTTTTGCGCGCTTTGACAATCAGCCGGTTTAATATTTATTTTGTTTCGTCCAAATTCGAGTATTCATGCTGAAACATAAAACTCAATTACATTGCTGATAATTTTAAAGCAAAATATCTTAAATCCACAGCAATTTTGACGAGTAAAAAAGCAGTGCAAAATTGATTTCTTGGCGTTCATTGTGGCATACCTTTTGCGTCTGGCGCTTTGCTGGCAAAGTTATAAATGTCACGCAAAGCTACAAAGTTTTATCTGGCATCAGCTTTAGGCGGTAACATACAAACAAAAAGTATTCCTACGAATTGATAACCTCCACCTTTTTTTGAAGTCGGTTAAAAAAGTGTAATACAAAGAATTTGACGTTTTTTGGCTGAAATTACGATTTTTTGGGGCAAATTGACGATTTTTCAGTGAAAGATTTCGGCAACGCTGCCGATACCACCTTATTGAATACGCCTTGGGCGTATGAAGCAAGGCACATTAAACAGGTAGTATCAGTAGAGCAAAAACAACATTTGCGTGTATTTTGTTGTTGCTTCTGGTATCGAAAGTGTCAACAACTGTTCTGAATTGTTTCTTCTAAATCAAAGCGTGCCATGTGAAATACAAAAAATTATAAAAAATAACAAATTGAAATTGGAAAAAATAAAAATTGATGCAACTTTCTTTCCTAGTAAATTTGTTTGCTTCTCGAAGCATTGATCCATCCTTTGCAAGGCCCAGTAATCAGCGGTCGTGCTGCCGAGTTGGGCGAACGTTCCAAAAGCTGCTATTCAATCGCTTGTTTTGTATGGAAAAAGGTTTCACAAGCAAATGGATTTTAACTTATAATTTTCGTGAGAAAAAATTAAAAATATTTGACATTTTCGAGACCAAATAATTTGAAAATAAATCAAATCAGCTGCTCTACTGATACTACATGTTCAATGTACCTTGGTATGAAGCTATAACTCAATTTCCAATTTTTGTTCTGCGTGAAATTTTTGATTTGACGTTTTGTTCAATGAAATCAAATGCAAACGCATGCAAGCCAATTTTGGGCGACGTATAAAAACAAATTCGACGGCATGCGTACCAAAAAGCAAGTAGCGAAGTTAGCCTGTTAGCATTTGCGTTTGATTTCTCATTTGTTTTTGTTTTTTAGTTGTATTCATCGTTGGGCGTGGCTCCCCAAACCCCGCTAAACGAAAGAGGATGAACGCCGCTTTATGAAGTCACCCCCCACCCACCTCCAGAGATATTTCGTGGATATTTTTTTTTGACAGCTCACCGAGTTCATTAATAATTTAGTGCACATATGTAGTAAATTTTATATCTGTAATAAAGCGTGAACTGTTGTCTACAAGTGTGTGTAAAAGGTTTTTGATTCGATTCACGCGTTTGGGCACAGCAACCCAAAATCGTTGTACAAATTTATAGAGGTCCTTTCTCTCATTTAAATAATCGAAATGATACCAGAACTAAAATTTTTCTTGATGTATTTTTTATTATTTTAGCATCGTACTCCATATTTTATTACATTTTATTAACAAGGGTCTAAACTTTGTAACCCACCAAGTGGCGTTTGCCAATACATTCACCAATGTAAAACCAAAAGATAACCTCGGCGGTAACAAGGGTGTTTAACCATGCCTCTTTAACAGTCAGGTTTTTGTACGCACCGGTACGGGCTCCGTTGATGAGACGACCAATACCTTGACGAATGGCTGGAATATCACCTGGAGTTGGTGGAGTGAGTTCTACTTTAGCATACTTCAAGAAAACTTCCAGCTGTGGTCTAGCCTGGACCAAAAGTTCTGTATTACATAATATAAATTACACTTAGTATGAAATGTTTGGCAAATTTTTAAATACGTACTGTTCACTAGAGTGGAGCCCTTTGTTGCAATACTCGCCATTATTTATTTGTGTGCTACTGTATTTCGTCGAACAGAAAATATAGAAAAACAACCTTTTTATAGCTAGAATCTCACCAGCTTCCAGATTTTACGAAGAAATTTGCTAAACGTCAAAATCCACACTAGCGATGAAACGATACGAATAATACAAGTGCATACTCGATACTTTTCGTTCGAAACCAAGAAATTTTTGAACTAGGGCCATTTTTAGATGAATATTTAAACGGCACTAACCTGTCTGCATAGGCAAATGTTTTTATCTTGATAATGATGTCAGGCAAAATTTTGCAAATGGAGACCGCATATTTCTATTGGCAAGCAATAATTATCACAGCTTATATCTTGATAAATATTGCCAGCCAAGACGAATTTATACAAGGTGGTGTTAACAGAGCAAAAACAAAGGCCCCTATTATGAGTTACATTCGATCTTCGACTGTGGTCGAAAGTGCTGATCGAACGAATTTTCATTTCATATTATGGCGCTCATTCGATGAAGAATAGCGCTTTTGTGAATTTCGCTCGTTTATGTTATTCACAATAGTATATTATTGGTAATTCTCTAGGGTGGGGTAACAACCCCTAAAAAAGGTGCGGAAAAGTCGGGAGGGGTGCCAAACGACGCGTTTCGGCCCCCCTAATAACATAATAATATTATTAACCATTTAAAAGTTATGAACAAAAAACTTTTGTTAAATTTCGTTGTTTTCTATGAGCAATTACCACGTCAAAAATGCACTAAATCACCAGTTTCCACTTTTAAAACACTACTAAAACGTTTCCGGTTATTATTTTATGCAAACCAAATCATTTATTCACTTTTATTTTATATATTTCGTTAATAAAAGAGAGTAAACAAACTTTGCGCCTGCTAAAATTATTATAACTTCAAATCGCGCGATTTTTTATTAAAAATTTGCATTATTTATCGAAATAATAGCGCGATTTTTTATTAAAAATTTTCCTTATTTATATATATATTAAACGAAAGAAGATACCGAAAAGCATTGAACAGTGCACACATCTCATAAGGAAAAGTGAATTATTACGAAATACTAATACAGTGGCAGCACTATAGCTATTTTNTATATTAAACGAAAGAAGATACCGAAAAGCATTGAACAGTGCACACATCTCATAAGGAAAAGTGAATTATTACGAAATACTAGTACAGTGGCAGCACTATAGCCATTTTGGAATCTCGCGTTTCAGCTCGCAAAGATTGTCTACTTCTTTTTAATAACAAAATAATCTATCTTAGGTTGATAAAACTATGTGTTTCTTTAATAAATAAGTTAAATTATATATTTTAATGGTAATTCTCTAGGGTGGGGTAACAACCCCTAAAAAAGGTGCTGAAAAGTCGGGAGGGGTACCAAACGACGCGTTTCGGCCTCCCTAATAACAATCCTGAGGGGGGAGATAATATTAATAACCATTTAAAAGTTATGAGCAAAAAACTATTGTTAAATTTCGTTGTTTTCTATGAGCAATTACCACGTCAAAAATGCACTAAATCACCAGTTTCCACTTTTAAAACACTACTAAAACGTTTCCGGTTATTATTTTATGCAAACCAAATCATTTATTTACTTTCATTTTATATATTTCGTTAATAAAACAGAGTAAACAAACTTTGCGCCTGCTAAAATTATTATAACCTCAAATCGCTGGTATTGCCACTTTATTTCACATTTCATTTGCGCTATTATACTCAGTTTACACTATACACTTCTTCTTCTTCTTTTTACTTTCATTTAAATAAGATATTGTAACCAAAATATAATAGCAAATTTCGCTATACCATCGCGCAATTTTTTATTAAAAATTTTCATTATTTATCGAAGTATTGATTTTTATGGAAAAAGCGCCGCAGGCGAAAATTTTTAATAAAAAATCGCGCGATTTTTTATTAAAAATTTTCATTATTTATCGAAGTATTGATTTTTATGGAAAAAGCGCCGCAGGCGAAAATTTTTAATAAAAATCGCGCGATTTTTTATTAAAAATTTTCATTATTAAACGAAAGAAGATACCGAAAAGCATTGAACAGTGCACACATCTCATAAGGAAAAGTGAATTATTACGAAATACTAATACAGTGGCAGCACTATAGCTATTTTGGAATGTCGCGTTTCAGCTGGCAAAGATTGTCAACTTCTTTTTAATAGCAAAATAATCTATCTTAGGTTGATAAAACTATGTGTTTCTTTAATAAATATGTTAAATTATATATTTTAATAGTGTTTAAAAAGTGAGAACACGTGATTTAGTGAATCTTTGTCGGTGTAATTGCCCATAGAAAACAACGAAATTTAACAAAAGTTTTTTGTTCATAACTTTTAAATGGTTAATAATATTATCTCCCCCAACCGGATTGTTATTAGGGGGGCCGAAACGCGTCGGTTGGTACCCCTCCCGACTTTTCCGCACCTTTTTTAGGGGTTGTTACCCCACCCTAGAGAATTACCATTTTAATAGTGTTTAAAAAGTGAGAACAGGTGATTTAGTGAATCTTTGTCGGTGTAACTGCCCATAGAGAACAACGAAATTTAACAAAAGTTTTTTGTTCATAACTTTTAAATGGTTAATAATATTATCTCCCCCCCTCCGGATTGTTATTAAGGAGGCCGAAACGCGTCTGTTTGTACCACTCCCGACTTTTCCGCACCTTTTTTAGGGGTTGTTACCCTACCCTAGAGAATTACCATATTTTTCACCGCTGAGAAGCTTTGTTTACAAATCGAGCAAACTAAATAGTGTGCTTATACATGTTTATGTAAATTTGTGCAAATTAAAATGAAATAAAAAAGAAAGCAAGTCTATAAAAACGTGGTAAAAATTAGTACAACGAAGTTCTGGGGTTCAACGATTCGTCAGAGGATGAGAGTTTAGTGAACTGACCAGGAGTAGTAAATGTTTAAGAGATTTTAAGTGTAGTTTTACAATATATTTTGACATAAAATATATTTAAGAAATTTGTCTACAGATTTACTAAAAACTTCCGACTGTCTAAAGAGGCGTTTGTGAGCCAAATCTATCAGTGAACCGCTTCCTTCTCCTGACGAAACCACTCCGTCTCCATCACTGCCAACCTCCGCCCAACTAACCGCTTCTGTTTCTGGTGGAATCTTCGGCACTTCCTCTAAGACCAACCGTCTGCTGAAGCACTGGTTGTCGTAACCAACCCTAAGTGGCACTTTCCTGTCGCCATAGGTTAGGATCATTCCCTGGAGGTCAATCTTCATGCCTTGCCCAAGTAGGAAATCCACACCGATGATGACTTCATCCACGATGTCTGCGACAATAAACTGCGTGTACGAGGCCAACCCGTCGATTATTACCTCGCATAGTACTTCTCCTAACACTTGGGTTCGCTCACCAGTTGCAGTCTGCAGCTTTGCTCCAGGTAGTGGCTTCACATAAAAAGTAGTCACATCAGGTCGAATAATGGAATGTGACGCTCCAGTATCCACTGTCAGCACTCGCTCCTGCCCATTCACACATCCACCAATAGTGAGGTTGCTCGCATTCCGGCCAATTTGTGAGACGGAGATTATGGGCCCTTCAACTTCTGGAGCCAGCACGCGGCCCTTCCTGCTGGCACGTTTTAGTTTAACGACTGATTTGAGTTGGATTCGTCTCCCTCAGCCCTGCGTTTGCGTCCTGCTGAGTGGTTGAGCCTACTGGAACTTGCGCTGCAATCGCGGGCGAAGTGGCCTGGTTTTCCGCAATTAAAGCATTTCCTAGCACCATCCTTTCTCTCGGTTGCACCAGGAGTATTCTTATCTGCCATCGACTTGAGTGTTTTCAGGATCTCGTTCATCACGTCAGGTGTTTCCACTTCTACTCGATGGGCTTTGTAGGCTGGTCTACTTAGGAGCGCTGCCGTTTCACGTGTCTGAGCATACGAGACCGTTTCAGCAAATGTTGGCTTTGGATTTGCATACGTCTCGCGCTTGGTATACACGTCCCGCATTCCGTTGATGAACCTCTGGATTTTTACTCTTTCGAGGTGCTCACCAGATGCATCTCCAATTGCCAAATGAGCCAACCTTTCAACCTCGGAGGCGAATTCCTGTAGAGTCTCGTTGGATTTCTGGCAGCGATTTTCCAGCTCCATCTGGTAAATCTGTCTCCTGTGCTCGCTACCATAACGTCTTTCCACTGCACCCATTAACGCATCGTAACTGTTCCTTTCACAATCAGGAATAGTCTGCAAGATTTCCGCTGCAGGTCCTTTTAATGCAACGACCAGTGCCGCGGATTTATCCTCCATGCTCAAGTGATTTGCTGTAGCTGTCTTCTCAAACTGGAGCTTAAGGACTTGGAAAGGAATCGTGCCGTCAAAGGATGGAGTCTTTACCTTGGGCGCGCTGTTCGAAGAAGGTGGGCGATTCAACTGCATATCTCGGAGGCGACCTTCCAACTCTTCTACCTTAGCCTCGACTTTCTCCTGAATTAGCTCTTCGATTTTATCTTGTCGTTCCTCGATTTTATCCTGTCTCTCTCTGAGTTCCGCGTTATCTTTAAATAAATTCTCTTGTAGCTGAGTAATCTTTTCATCTAGCTGCGATGACATGTACGTTTTCTGTGCTTCCAGTTGCGAGGACATGCGTGTTTCCTGCACTTGCAGCTGGGATGAAATCTGTGATATGGCACCCAACAACATGTTCATGTCATAGCCGTTGACGCACAAGGAGCCTTTCCCTGCTCTTCAAGCTTCGCTGATGTCTTCTGCACATCATTCGATGAACCAGCAACCTCTTCCTTGTCTTTGTCCTTCAAGGATGCCTCGTCGTCCTCACGATGGAAGTCGTGTTTGTCAACGTCGATTCCTTCCTTTTCCATAGCCTCTCCACTTTTCTTCCGGAGGTTGCTAAATTTCGTTTCTCCAACTCCTGCTTGAGTTCCTCAATATTTAGATCCTGAATTTTTGCCATTTTCAGTAGTTTATATTTCGGGATTTATTTAACAATCCCACTTCTGACACCAATCGTTACGATTATCCTCGAAACCTTGAGGGATTACCCAAATATACTCGGGCTCGTATCGCTGGATTGTTAAATAAATGCTAACGATGACCGAATTGTAGTACAATTAACTTTATTGTACAACAAACAATTTACAATACTTGCTAATACAGTAAAAACACTTTACAATACTTGTTAAAGCAATAACAACGCTTTACTACTTGTTAACACAATTAAACTTATAGCTTGCTTATTCGCAACTCGATTCTCCGCTCACTTTACTTGTAGCTTGCTGACTTGTAACTCGTAACTAACTCACCTCGCGGTGGCGGCGCCCTTATATACCTGCGCTGGCACTTATGGCAACTCTAGAACATTCTGAAGTTTATCGCTTATTCTCTTTCTCTCGCTGTTCGCAGTGTTCATCCAACTTGACGTTTCTCTTTGTGGAGCATTCTACGTCATTCTTCGAACATTCTGCCTATTTCTCGTTGTTCGCTTTGTGTTGCCGTAGTATTCGCCACAATACATATGTATAAAAACGGCAACACTGCAAGGTTCATACAACTCTGTTCGCAATGTTGCCATTTCGCCAAAAATTTTACTTTGCGCACTGGTATTTACCAATTTCTTGCTCCACTACTACCACCAAAGTTTTATACAAAATGCCACTTATCACGTGTATTGTGTGTGATATACTTAACTTGCAATGTTCATGTGCATATAAAGTACTTTTAATATATATCTATTAATCAAATAATTAATATATTTATGGCATCAAACTCAGTATCGACATAACTCGTGTCAGTGTACCTCGCTTCAAATGAAAGTGTTTTTATGCAACAAGAGAAATGAATCGATCGAACACGCTTTCAAACAGAGTTCATCCCCAAGCAACCCTGTTAATACATGTGTCAATTTTTGAAAATAATAAACATGGAAAAATAATAATTAAAAACTCAAAAAGCCATGAAAAAAGGATTTTAGCTATTGATTACATTAATTGCATGAAACAACCGTGTGGACAAATCCCATGTTTATATGCACTCTTAACACGATTCAACAACTCTTAACTCACATTCAAAATGTGATTTATGGTGGCACCGTTAAAAGTTTCAATTTGATTTAAGAATAAGTTTACATATGTGTGTTCAAATAACATGGTATGACTTAGAACGAATTGAAGCGTCATATCAACATGGTAACTGTGAGTTAATACGTAAAAATTTATGGTGACGTGCCATAATGTCAATGGAATTAATGTCGTTGACTTAAATACACAATTGAAAAGTATTTTCGATATATATATATATATATATTATACGTCTTCGACTCCATGCATACAACAGGGAGTCGGTAACGTCGATAACTATGTTTAACCGCAGATTAGTGTTAACCAGACATTGAGTAACCGGCCCTAAGGCTGTATGCGAGCTGACCTAAATTTTAGTACCTAAACTAACACACAACCTAAGTTTTAGTACCTAAAACAACGTCACAACAGACGGCCAATCTATTCGCCACTCGACTCACACACCTGCTCTCTGAGAGCACTCTTCAACAATCCGACGTACGCGAGCAGTGGAACCACATTTCCCGATCATTAAGTACCGCCGCCGAAGAAGTAGTTGGATTTCAGCGAGCCCGAAAGAACAACTGGTACGATGAGGAATGTCAAGAAGCCGCAGAGAAAAAAGATGCCGCCTACAGGGCCACGCTGCGATCGGGCGCAACGCGAGCCATGTGGGACCGTTATAGGGAACTGAAGAAGGAAGCGAGACGTATTTGCCGCAATAAGAAGAGAGAGGCCGAAATACGTGAGTGCGAAGAGCTTGAGATGCTGGCCGACAGGAAGAACGCCCGAAAATTCTACCAGAGGGTTAGGCGACTTACGGAAGGTTTCAAGACCGGGGCGAACTCCTGTAAGAACAACAATGGCGACCTAGTGACCGATGTCCAGAATATACTTAAATTGTGGAGGGAACACTTTTATAACCTACTGAATGGTAGCAGCGCTGAAAGTAGTGAGGAAGACGAACCCGAGTCCCCAGTCGATGATGATGGAGTAGCTGTCCCACCGCCTGACTATGACGAGGTACGAATAGCGATTACGCGGCTGAAAAACAACAAAGCTGCTGGAGCTGACGGCCTGCCAGCCGAGCTATTCAAGTACGGCGGCGAGGAGCTGATGAGGTGCATGCATCAGCTCGTATGCAGAATATGGTCAGATGAACGCATGCCCGACGACTGGAATTTAAGTGTGCTCTGCCCAATCCACAAGAAAGGCGACCCCGCCATACGCGCCAACTACCGCGGAATTAGCCTTCTAAGCATAGGTTACAAGGTCTTATCGAGCGTATTGTGCGAAAGACTGAAGCCCACCGTCAACGAGCTGATTGGACCTTATCAGTGTGGCTTTAGGCCTGGAAAATCCACCATAGATCAGGTATTCACAATACGCCAAATCTTGGAAAAGACCCGCGAGAATAGGATCGACACACACCATCTATTTGTCGATTTCAAAGCCGCTTTCGACAGCACGAAGAGAAGTTGCCTTTATGCCGCGATGTCTGAATTTGGTATCCCCGCGAAACTAATACGGCTGTGTAAAATGACGTTGAGCAATACCACCAGCTCCGTCAGAATAGGGAAGGACCTCTCCGAGCCGTTTGATACCAAACGAGGTTTCAGACAAGGGGACTCCCTTTCGTGTGATTTCTTTAATCTTATGTTGGAGAAGATAATAAGAGCCGCAGAACTGAACCGCTCAGGCACAATACTTTATAAGAGCGTACAATTGCTGGCGTATGCCGACGACATCGATATTATCGGTAAAAACAAGGGCTACGTCTGTTCTGCCTTCTCGGGATTGGATAGAGAAGCAAAGCGAATGGGTCTGGTGGTGAACGAGGACAAAACGAAGTATCTCCTGTCATCACACAAACAGTCAGATCATACGCATCTTGGCACCCACGTCACTGTTGAGTTACAATTTCGAGAAAGTAGAGAATTTCGTTTACTTGGGAACCAGCATTANCTACTTTGGGCTGAGTAGGCAATTGAGAAGTAAAGTCCTCTCTCGTCGTACAAAGATCACACTCTATAAGTCACTCATCATGCCTGTGCTGGTGTATGGCGCGGAAGCATGGACAATGAAAGCATCTGATGAGGCGGCTCTTGGAGTTTTCGAGAGAAAGATTCTGCGAAAGATTTACGGACCTTTACGCGTTGGTGATGGCGAATATCGCAGACGATTTAACGATGAGCTGTATGAGCTTTACAACGATATAGACATAGTGCAGCGAATTAAAATTCAGCGGCTCCGCTGGCTTGGCCATGTCGTTCGGATGGACAGAAACGCTCCTGCTCTGAAAATATTCAACGCGGGCCGCGATGCTGGGAACAGAGGAAGAGGAAGGCCTCCTCTGCGTTGGAAAGACCAGGTGGAGAAGGACTTGGCTTCACTTGGCATTTTCAATTGGCGTCAGTTAGCACAGAAGAGAAATGACTGGCGTGCTGTTTTGGACTCGGCCAAAATCGCTTAGGCGGTTACAGCGTCAAATAAGAAGAAGAAACTAATATTCCACTGGAAATTTCCAACACTGCTGCAATTTAGAAAAACAACTGCTAAAACTGTGCGAGTTCATTTGACAACCTAAATTGTTTGGGTATAAGTGAGAAATTGAGCCCGTTGAGCTAGAAAAAAAAAGAAAAAAGTGGACATGGTTCGCCTTCTTCCATTGATTGTAATGGTATAAAAAATGTTTGGAGCAAATTAATAGGGACGGTGCTAGGGGGTGGTAAAACTACAATTTTCACTATTTTCAAATGCTTATAAAAAAGAAAACGAGATAATATCTTTTTGAATCAAAATGTATGTTTTTCTTAAAAAAATTGGTAATTGACTTTATTAAAAGATAGGTTTTTTCCAAATTTTCACTCCTTTCTTTAATATTGTTTTATTCTGATGCACACATCTTACAATTGATTAATTATTTATTTAAGAAAAGCATACATTTTGATATGAAAAGACATCATCTCTTTTTTCTGGAAATAAGTATATATATTTTTTTATAGGTGTACATACTTAATGAAAGGTATTTCAATTACCTTTCCATCAATATCCACGTTTTGAAAATCGCTTTAATAAGTTTTGAAAAATAAGCTTTTGAAAAAATGTAAACTTCCACTTTTACCACCCCCTTACACCGCCCCTTTTAATTTGCAGCTAAACAAAACTCATACCACCAAAATCAAGTATAAGGGGCGAGCCACACATATTTTTTCTCTTTTCTAGCCCATTCTTATTCTTTACTTTTACCAAAATCAAAGATATTTATGTTGACACTTTTCTGAATATTTTCTTTTCTGTGCCATAGAAAAAATAAAAATTACTTAAAACCTCTAAAAAAACTCATTTAGGGGATTCCCTTAAACTCGTAAAGTCTTAAACTGTATAAAACTCGTAAGTTTACGAGGCTTTTATGGGAACGCTCCCTATGTGAAAAGGTGTAAATAGGTGCGTAAAGTGACTGTTTGACAGATCAATCAGGATTTTGTGAAGCAATTTTTGTTTCGTAGTATTTTCCATAACATCCCGCCGTCTTGTCTCTATCACTCTTGGCTAAAATACTCTCTGTGCAGTTAGTGGATGAAGCTCATTCATTTCATTCGCGTATTATTTATTTCATTTATTTTTATTATTTTATCATACATTTTAGTATATAAATTTCGGCCCCTCGGTAACACTGAAGTTTACGAGGTCGTTTGCGCATCAAATTTGCCTCGTAATTTTACGAGGGGTCCGTAAATTGAGCTCCACACAGATTTTGACAGTTCTTTTATGAGGCTCGTAAATTAACGAGCTTTACAAGGTTCGCGAGGCTTTTACGAGTTTAAGGATATACCCTTATTGTTCGCTTAACGCGCGCCCTTTCATATTTCACAGTTCAATTCAGATTGAACAGTGTGCTCGGAGAAAATCAAAATTGTTCTATATTTAGGGCCGGTTGTTCAATGTCTGGTTATCACTACTTGCCGGTTAAACATCATTATCGTCGATTTCGACATCATGCATATAACATGTGATCGATAAAGCAGTCGTTGTATCTAACCGGAGCTTCTACCTCCGATTTGTGCTAATCAGACATTGAACAACCGGCCCTTAGGTAGCAATTTACACAAACTCGCACACAGCCCAATTAACAAAATTTATTTTTATAGCATTACATCAATTATTTCCAAAGTGTCTTAGGGTCATGCATATAACACGGTTTCTGTAACGTCGATAACTATGTTTATCCGGGGATTAGTGTCAACCAGGCTTTGAGCAACTGGCCCTTAAGCTTGAAACACATTGTAAACGATGGGCTACGGAGCTGTCAAATTACTTTAACACGTACTCTTATATAGATAATTATTTTGGTGACGACACGGCAACACTGCGACTAGCCAAAATATAGCCGTGGCCAGATTGGATCTATTTCTATTTTTCTAGCGACAGATAAGATTCTTCCTCTTCTTTTATGTCAAATTCAAACAAATTCATGATGTCGCTGCCGCGTTCAAAAAAACATTTCGCCGTTGACAACGCGTTTAGATTATGTAGATAAAACCTTAGGGCCGGTTGTTCAATAACTGGTTATCACTGCTTGCCGGTTAACATCATTATCGACGGTTTCAACATCATGTATATAACATGTGATCGATAAAGCAGTCGTTGTATCTAACCGGAGCTTCTACCTCCGATTTTTGCTTATCACACATTGAACAACCGGCCCTTAATGTCGTGTAATTCAGCTATTGATGAAATCCTAAAAAGCGCCAAACGTCTGAAAAGCTTGCTGTGGAGTTGTACTCTTACAGGTATATTCTGCACATTACCGAAAATTTTCAAACCGGAAAATTTTATTACCCAAAAATGTTACCAGTTCTTGTCACCGCGATTCTAGGTATGTTGGTAATGCAGTTAAAAGGTTACTATGCCCGACAACTCCGCATATCTTTGTGAAATCATTCCCATAGCGCGCTCTTAGTTCGCTGCTGTAATTGTAAATGCAATACAAATCCACCGTTTCCTTCAAAATATGTAAAATCAAACAATTTTACTATAATAAAGCCCTTAATGAGTGTTTTTTAAATTCCTTTCTACTTTGTTTTCCTTGATATTTTCGCGAAATATTTACAAGAACCTGCAATTTTTAAAATATAGACAGCACAACAATTCTAGACATCATTTTTCAGTAATATCTCTTCTTTTCTTTTCTTTAAATGTATTTTGTGCATGAACACAGAGACTTTTTACAAGTTCGTCATATTTTATAGTTAAAACGCTCATATTTATTGAATCTTTTTGGAATTATGTTAATAATTTCGACAGATTTTATGCCAAAGTGTCTTTTATGCAATTTTAATGCAAATATTAACTTTTCCACTAATTCTTCCCCATAAAATGTAAACAAACAATGCGTGCACAACGATTAGCAAACGACAGTGCCGTACTTATCCGTTTCTGCATCTTCTACGATTTGCCGATAACTAGCCGATAACAAGTGTGCAAATCTCCTTTGAAATGTATGTGCTCGGCTCAAAATTTCAGGGCGAGACGATAGCGGAACTATAATTGGACGACAAGTGTGCAGATAGCCTTAAGCTAAAATTAGTCGAGAACGCAGAACGTATACTTAGGGCCGGTTTCTCTATCTCCGGTTAAAGGCACCGTTATGCATACTTGGCATGGCTTGAGAGCTGTCACATAAGAAATCTGTTAAATGAGCCTCGCGTGTAATCGGTTATCGAACGCACAGCACTACATACGTAGAAGTCTGTTGGTTTTTGATTTCTACGTAAAAATGGTATAGCAGTGCATGCAATGCCAAGTATGCATAACAGAGCCTTNGGCATGGCTTGAGAGCTGTCACATAAGAAATCTGTTAAATGAGCCTCGCGTGTAATCGGTTATCGAACGCACAGCACTACATACGTAGAAGTCTGTTGGTTTTTGATTTCTACGTAAAAATGGTATAGCAGTGCATGCAATGCCAAGTATGCATAACGGAGCCTTTAGTGTTAACCAGAGATGAAGAAACCGACCCTGTTGTATGCACGGAGTCGAAGACGTCGATAACGATGTTTAACCACAGATTAGTGTTAACCGGACATTGAGTAACCGGCCCTTAAACGCAGTCTGTATACGCAGAATTTTGTCGATTACTGGAGCCCTTAGGGCCGGTTATTCATTGTCTGGTTATCACTACTTGCCGGTTAAACATCATTATCGACGTTTTCGACATCACGCATATAACATGTGATCGATAAAGCAGTCGTTATATTTAACCGGACCTTAGTGTTTGCTTACTACACTGTTGCCACTCATCAATGCCTTTTCATAAACTTACCCTTTCAACTACAATTTTTCGTGCTATAATAGATTTTAGCTAAATATAAACTACTTAGTTTTCAACAAAAACCTTATTCAATAGTAAATTTCAAATATTTTAAACATATTTTGAGTAGGAACTTATATCTTTTTTACCATCTGTAAAACTGACGAAGTGGCAACCATCTAAAGAAGGAGAAATCAGCTGACACGGAAAAATCTAAATTCCGCAGATTTCTGCGCTACGGGCTACAACTACAGAAAAATTCTGCGGTTTCATTTACATGGCGCTTTGGTAAGACAGATCGTGTCAGATGACTCGGGTTTACGTACCGGTTGGTTTACGTTCTTTACTAATTTCAGCTTTACGCGTTGGACATAGCACCTCAAAATCGTTGTACAAATATGCAAACAGTACCCGAACGTTGCTTTTTTGCAAATTAACACAAAATTCGATTTTTTCTAGAAAGCTTTGACTATATCCTAATGAAGCATTTTTGCTGCATTTAAAATGCAACATTTAGCACTTTCGAACATAAGTTTACAAAGAGCGTTCATGCTATCGCATTTAGCAAATATACATTTACGCGAGATCTAAATCGTATGCTTTTGACAAAGAGCCGTGTTCCAGTCGCTTATTCAAATTCGTATCTACTGAAAAGGAAAAAATAAATTTTAAACCAAATATTCAATACAAAAACTTGAATTGTTTTAACCATAACCAAAAATTTGTTTGTATATATATTCATTTGTCGGTGCTGTCAATTAAAATTTCTTCACTTAATTAGGAAACAAAACAAATAGAGTTGATCCAGATTTCTATCAGCATCACATCGACTAATAAATGAAATCTCGATCGGCGATCACTGAAACACAGCTAGCCACTGTACACGCGAAAAAGCATTTTAGATTCTTAATGCAAAAATGGAGTTGCATTTAGTTGCATTTATGTGAGTAATTGGTAGTATTGCACTTTAGCGAAAGCAGGTCAAAATGGACGAAAAAAGTTCGACAGTGGTATCAATCGACGCGTGTCAACGCCAATAATAACAATCCGAGACCGGAAATTAACATTTTTAATTCATTAAAGAGTTATTTGCAAAAAACACTTGTAGCGAAAGTAGGCCAATATTGATGAAAAAAATTCAAGAGGGGTATCAATCGACGCGTTTTAATGCGAACAACAATAATCCGAGACGGAAAATTAACATTTTTTATTCCTTAAAGAGTTGTTTGCAAAAAGCACTTTTACTTTCCGCACCAGTGTTGGCAAAATGTTAATCTGATTAACGATTAAAAATTAATGATTAAAATGTTAATCGCGATTAACGACTAAAATTGATTAATCGTAATCTTCCGTACGATTAATGATTACATTTTTTTAATCGTTAATCGGCGGTTGTGATTAAGGTTAAATAATTTTAATCATTAATCGTTAACCCAATTAAAATAAAAATCTGATTAAGGGCCGGTTACTTAATGTCTGGTTAACACTTATCTCTGGTTAAACATAGTTATCGACGTTAACGACTCCCTCTTATATGCATGGAGTCGAAGTCGTCAATAACGATGTTTAACCGCAGATTAGTGTTAACCAGACATTGAGTAACCGGCCCTAAGTGGTCTAGTTTGTCCGAATTTGAAACCAAACACGGGTTATAGTTATTTCATTTGTGTTTCACACTTATGGTGATTTCGTTTCTACCAAACAATTTGCCTTTTGATTGCCAGCAAGGCAAGGGTGAGAAAATTGTGTGTTCGTTTCTTAAAGTGTCGCACTTTTGTAAGGCAAAAAAGGCACATTCTCTGCCCTGTAAAGTTTTGTCAGGGGAGATGGTTGCCCTGAAAATTTGATGGTTGTTTAAAACGACAATATTATGCAATGCGTGAGCTAGATAAGGACAAGAAGGCAAAAACATGCCTTTCTACAGGGTTTAGTGTAACATCAAACACATTTTACACAGGGGCAGGGCAACATTTTTTGGAGAAACGAAATCACCATTCAAAAAAAACGCATAATATATAAAAAAAAATAATAATTATTATTATTAGTAATACATAAATNGCGAAAGTAGGCCAATATTGATGAAAAAAATTCAAGAGGGGTATCAATCGACGCGTTTTAATGCGAACAACAATAATCCGAGACGGAAAATTAACATTTTTTATTCCTTAAAGAGTTGTTTGCAAAAAGCACTTTTACTTTCCGCACCAGTGTTGGCAAAATGTTAATCTGATTAACGATTAAAAATTAATGATTAAAATGTTAATCGCGATTAACGACTAAAATTGATTAATCGTAATCTTCCGTACGATTAATGATTACATTTTTTTAATCGTTAATCGGCGGTTGTGATTAAGGTTAAATAATTTTAATCATTAATCGTTAACCCAATTAAAATAAAAATCTGATTAAGGGCCGGTTACTTAATGTCTGGTTAACACTTATCTCTGGTTAAACATAGTTATCGACGTTAACGACTCCCTCTTATATGCATGGAGTCGAAGTCGTCAATAACGATGTTTAACCGCAGATTAGTGTTAACCAGACATTGAGTAACCGGCCCTAAGTGGTCTAGTTTGTCCGAATTTGAAACCAAACACGGGTTATAGTTATTTCATTTGTGTTTCACACTTATGGTGATTTCGTTTCTACCAAACAATTTGCCTTTTGATTGCCAGCAAGGCAAGGGTGAGAAAATTGTGTGTTCGTTTCTTAAAGTGTCGCACTTTTGTAAGGCAAAAAAGGCACATTCTCTGCCCTGTAAAGTTTTGTCAGGGGAGATGGTTGCCCTGAAAATTTGATGGTTGTTTAAAACGACAATATTATGCAATGCGTGAGCTAGATAAGGACAAGAAGGCAAAAACATGCCTTTCTACAGGGTTTAGTGTAACATCAAACACATTTTACACAGGGGCAGGGCAACATTTTTTGGAGAAACGAAATCACCATTCAAAAAAAACGCATAATATATAAAAAAAAATAATAATTATTATTATTAGTAATACATAAATAGGGAACTTTGTGCAGAGGGATATTAAAACCTAGTTTGCTTAGCGTCTGTTAAAATAGATCTTAATGAAAATGCACACCAAATTGCTTAGATTTATGAGGAAAACCGACTTTGCCATACCCGATTAACTGGCCTTGTGTGCACAGTAAAATTCTAGCATAAATTTATTAATCACAAAACCTACTCAATCAAATTAACAGTTAATGATTAAAAATTAATTTTTTAATCGCGGTTAAGATTAACTGTTTAATCAGATTAAAATTAATCATGATCAACTGGAATCGGATTGAATTTAATCGAATTAACCAATTGATTAAAAAAATCAATCGATTAACGTCAACACTGTTATGATAAATTTCACCCAAATGAATGGAATAAATGAACTGAATTTAACACGTATTTATTAGTTTTTATACATTTGTGATGTTTTAAGTGTACACTTTCGCGAAATTCTGTATTTAATAGCAATATTCCGATGGTGAAAAGCCGCACAACAATCTTGTGGAGTTAATATAAATAACATGGAAGAAAACTGGTGCAGCCACTCTATTAATACAATTTGTATTTCAACTTTAAAAACACCCAAATAATGCACAAGAAATATACTTTAGTGATAAGGGGATTTATGTTCCTTTTCTTCGCACGCAGAAAGGAGAATTCTACGTAGTGAGGGATATAATCTCTAAGCGCGGCCGAAGGCCGCCTACGCAGAAAGGTGTTCTCTGCAAAAGGTGTTCTGCCCCTTTTCTTTGGCAACACAGAAAGGAGAATTCTCTGTTGTGAGGGTTATAATGCCTAAGCGCGGCTGAAGGCCGCCTACGCAGAAAAGTGTTCTCTGCAAAAGGTGTTCTGCCCCTTTTCTTTGGCAACACAGAAAAAAGAATTCTACGTTGTGAGGGTTATAATCCCTAAGCGCGGCCGAGTGCCGCCTACGAAAACAGGAGTTGGATGCACAAAAACTTTTTTAATAAAGTGGCAGCAGCAATTTAGATCCATTTTATTTTTAATAGAGTGACAACACTAGTATTCCTCCATGTAATGTATATTAGGAGTGTTCGCTATGCAACTGCCAGTAAGAATTAGCCAGTAACAAAATTCAGAGAATAAGGTACCTTACTCTCCCAAAGAGAAAAACTTATTAAGTTTTGCGCGAACAGGAATTAGCAAACATTTGCAAGCTTCACTGCCAGCTGGCGTCCACGGTTGCATTTCGAGCATAATAATTTTTTTTAATTATTTCGGGTAGAAACCAAAACAGGACCTATACTTATATTTCTTCTTATTCTAACTTTCTTCAACATACGCTTCAATTTCTTTAAGGAAGTCACTGTCGGATTTTCTACATCGTCAGTGGTGTCGAGTGCGTACCGATTTCGAATACAGCTTTTTCAGCCGAGTACCTTTTAAATGTTTGGAATTAATTAAATTAATTGAATAAACGAATATTTACATACTTCTTTCATTAGTAAATCGCAAAGGGATTGCTCATTTTTAAATTTAACGAACTCGTCGATTCAAATTAATGTTGACAAAAATGCAACCGCGTGCCACAATCCTGCTTGAAAATTCTTACCGGCAAAAATTTTCCCAGCACGAATTTGCTACTTCCCCAAATTGTGCTCTCTCCTTGCAAGTTTTACTGGGTTTTTGGCTAAACGAACACGATTTGGTATCAATTGGTACCAACTTGTACAAATTTTTTGCATAGCGAACACTCCTGTTAACTACGCAAGATTGTTGTGCGGATTTTCACCAACGGAATATTGCTAGGGATACAAATTTTGAGCAGTAACATCGATACGTCGATGTTTGGATGCATCGGAGAAAATAACATCGAGGCTAAAATACGTCGCTAGAAAAACAGCGATATATCGACGTTTTGCAATTTGTTAACTTCTAGTTAAATTTAAAGCAATATTGAATACTTTAATAATTATGAATGTATTTTCCTGTAGAATTAAAATGCATACCATCGTGACGTCGTTCGGGCCTAAAGATCCTTGGCCTGATCTTGTTGAAATTCTAAAGGGTGTTTTTGGTTCTGTTTCAACGGCTAGGTTATTAGCATTCAGAATGAATCCAACGATTTCATTGAGCTTGTGGCCGTTTCTTATGAAAAATGTTGGGGACAAGCAACAATAATTTACAAAGGTAAGAAGTTATAGCTGCTATTTGGGAGATCACCACATCTACTAATCAGAATTATTCAATCGCGGTCACTGAGATGTGGTGATCTCCGAAATAGCAGCTATAACTTCTGCCTTTTGTAAATTATTGCTAATTTTCAATAACATTTTTCATAAGAAACGGCCTCAAGCTCAATAAAATTTTTGAATATAATTGATATAAGACCATAAATAACATAAAAAATCTAAATGGATAATAAATTTAAGGTCAGTCAAACATACTGAAAGAAAGTCGGGGAGTCTCCTTAAAGTCGATGTTTAAAACATCGGTAAAACTTCCATCTATGTTAGTAAATTGTAAACATCGATGGCAAACAACGAAAATTTAGCCGATATTGTCGATGTTTCAAAAACATCGATGCATCGTTTGCATCCCTAAATATTGCTATTAAATACAGAATTACACGAAAGTGTATACTTAAAACATCACAAATGTATAAAAAACGGTAATTCTCTAGTGTAGGGTAACAACCCCTAAAAATGGTCCGGAAAAGTCGGGAGGGGTGCCAAACGACGCGTTTCGGCCCCCTAATAACAATCCGGTTGGGGGGAGATAATATTATTTACCATTTAAAAGTTATGAACAAAAAACTTTTGTTAAATTTCGTTGTTTTCTATGGGCAATTACACCGACAAAGATTCACTAAATCACGTGTTCTCACTTTTTAAACACTATTAAAATATATAATTTAACTTATTTGTTAAAGAAACACATAGTTTTATCAACCTAAGATAGATTATTTTGCTATTAAAAAGAAGTTGACAATCTTTGCCAGCTGAAACGCGAGATTCCAAAATAGCTATAGTGCTGCCACTGTATTAGTATTTCGTAATAATTCACTTTTCCTTATAAGGTGTGTGCACTCTTCAATGCTTTTCGGTATCTTCTTTCGTTTAATATATATATATAAATAATGAAAATTTTTTTTTAAAAATCGCGCGATTTTTTATTACAAATTTTCGCCTGCGGCGCTTTTCCCATAAAAATCAATACTTCGATAATAATACTTCGGCTGCGGCGCTTTTTTCATAAAAATCAATACTTCGATAAATAATGAAAATTTTTAATAAAAAATCCACCTGCGGCCGTTTTTCCATAAAAATCAATACTTTGATAAATAATAAAAATTTTTAATAAAAAATCGCGCGATTTTTTATTACAAATTTTCGCCTGCGGCGCTTTTCCCATAAAAATCAATACTTCGATAATAATACTTCGGCTGCGGCGCTTTTTTCATAAAAATCAATACTTCGATAAATAATGAAAATTTTTAATAAAAAATCCACCTGCGGCCGTTTTTCCATAAAAATCAATACTTTGATAAATAATAAAAATTTTTAATAAAAAATCGCGCGATTTTTTATTACAAATTTTCGCCTGCGGCGGTTTTTCCATAAAAATCAATACTTCGATAAATAATGCGGCGCTTTTTCCATAAAAATCAGTACTTCGATAAATAATGAAAATTTTTAATAAAAAATCGCACTTTTGGCACTCCATGACGCTTACTTTTAATTACAGCTAAAATAACTGTAAACCATAAAAGTAGCGCTGCCATGGTATAGCGAAATTTGCTATTATATTTTGGTTAGAATATCTTATTTAGGTGAAAGTAAAAAAAGAAGAAGAAGAAGTGTATAGTGTAAACTGAGTATAATAGCGCAAATGAAATGTGAAATAAAGTGGCTGTTGACGCCGTTCCTACAGGGACACATTTCACTTGCTCCTACAGGGCATGGCGCTAATCTGATAACAAAAGGGATACACCGCTAGTTATGCGTATTGATATTCTATATGTACATATGTATGTATATGATGCATTTTGCACTTAATGTGTTTGGTATACAAGAATTCTCAATCTCTTTGAAATTTACTTTGAACATCATTATGTATGTATGTAAATTTATTTTCATTCCCGTTGCAAATAGCGTGAAGTTCCAACTATGTAAATAGCATATATAAGGGCCGAAAATTAAAACGGCTCAAGTTCGCTTGTAAGCCCACGTGAAGTAACAAATATTTTTTAAAGTCCTCGATTGAAATTATTGGAAAATAAACTGCATATTCTAAACGCAAAACTTGAGTTCTTTAGAATTTGTTCAGAGTCGTGGGTGAACTCGTTAAAGTCGTACTTTAACAAATCTACAA
>NW_016157208.1:355324-392591 GCF_001687245.7 Rhagoletis zephyria
CACCACTGAAAGCAGGAGATGTTGTAGTAGTTGTCGACGAGACTCAGCCCAGGAACCGGTGGCCTAAAGGAGTCGTGGTAGACGTTGTGACAGCGCAAGACGGCCAGGTCCGACGCGCTACAGTTAAGACAATCTGGTCTAATGGAGCGGCCTGCTACAAAATTGGCGATTCTGGACGTCGGCCATCGTGAGGAGTAAGCTAAGCGGACTTGCTTACGTGGGGGGGAATGTTGCCGCCGTTCCTACAGGGACACATTTCACTTGCTCCTACAGGGCATGGCGCTAATCTGATAACAAAAGGGATACACCGCTAGTTATGCGTATTGATATTCTATATGTACATATGTATGTATATGATGCATTTTGCACTTAATGTGTTTGGTATACAAGAATTCTCAATCTCTTTGAAATTTACTTTGAACATCATTGTGTATGTATGTAAATTTATTTTCATTCCCGTTGCAAATAGCGTGAAGTTCCAACTATGTAAATAGCATATATAAGGGCCGAAAATTAAAACGGCTCAAGTTCGCTTGTAAGCCCACGTGAAGTAACAAATATTTTTTAAAGTCCTCGATTGAAATTATTGGAAAATAAACTGCATATTCTAAACGCAAAACTTGAGTTCTTTAGAATTTGTTCAGAGTCGTGGGTGAACTCGTTAAAGTCGTACTTTAACAAATCTACAGTGGCAATACCTGTTTTATTAACGAAATATACAAAATAAAAGTGAATAAAGGATTTGGTTTGCATAAAATAATAACCGGAGACGGTTTAATAGTGTTTTAAAAGTGTAAACTGGTTATTTAGCGCATTTTTGACGTGGTAATTGCTCATAGAAAACAACGAAATTTAACAAAAGTTTTTTGTTTATAACATTTAAATGGTTAATAATATTAACCCTCCCCCTCCAGATTGGTAATAGGGGGGCCAAAACGCGTCGTTTGGTATCCCTCCCGACTTTTCCGGGCCTTTTTTAGGGGTTGTTACCCTACACTAGAGAATTACCTAAAAAACTAATGAATAGGTGCTCAGTTGAGTTCCTTTACTCCATATATTTGCGTCAAATTCATCAAAACATAGTGCGAAAAGTGCAAGTATTTTTTGCGAATAACTCTTTAATAAATTAAAAAGTTGAATTTCCGGTGTCGGATTATTGTTGTTCGCATTAAAACGCGTCGATTGAAACCCCTCTTGAATTGTTTCATAAATTTTGGCCTACTTTCGCTAAAGTGCACTTTTACCGCAAAAAACAGCCCATAATTTAAGCATTAAAAAGTTCGATTTGAAGAATTCCCCAAATTTGGAGCTAAATTCGATTAAAACGCCGAGTTCGATTAAAGTCGAATATCGACTTTACCCATTCCTAATTCCTATTGTCGGAGAAAAAAAAGAAATAGCTATATTTTTGATTGTGCAATTAAGCACGAGATCAACAAACAAAAATAGTAAGTTTCTAGTCGATCATCTAAAGCTTAAACAAAACATGAAGTGTAAATTCATTTGTTCTTTGTAAGTTTGCTTAATTATCTGAATATACGTTTACATAAGTATGTATGAATGTAGTTGGTATCCAAGTGCCCAGTAGAAATCTTAAGCATACAACATCGCTGTTGGTGGCATGAGTTTGCTGCTGTGTATACATGCCAGTATAAATGAACCTTCATTCCCATTTAACACGCGTGGTTTCTCAGAGCGTATGCGTACCTTAATCATACACTTGTACTACTGCTGTATGCATATGGCTGTATTAATGTTTCAAACATACAAAAATGCATTAATGGAACAGTATTAAAGCTTCTTACAAGATCCCCATATGTAAATGCTACTTTTCTGATACATTTTAATATACGGGGACATACAAACAAGTAGCACTTACATATGTAAATGCTTATCTTGTAAAAGCCCGTTTGTGCTGAAAATAGTATCGCACCACACGTCGGTTCTCTAAAATTTTGTACAAGACTGAAAATATTACAAAAATTCCACTTCAAATTTATCAACAAATGTACTTAAAACAACAACAACGTACATTCTCTCGCAATTCGCTAGAATTTGAATTTATTCGTAGAAAAATGGAGTTCACACTAATTCACTCATATAGCAAGCATCCTTCAAGAATGCATACAACCGATTTCTACTGGGTGTAAACAGACGTGCAGCCGTGAATATGTCAAATAAGCATGATGCAATAATACAAGGTGTTTTCGGTTGGCAGCTTCTCGCTCTAATTCCGCCACATTGGTCGCGTTCATAAGACGTAGCTGTTTAGCTCATCTGCTGCGAAACTGCTGGCAACTGTTGAACACAACAATCACGTCCTAGAAACGGCTTGATGAATATGCTGCCAAATGAACAGCTGATAAATGTAAACAAATGCAAACAACAAAAACAAATTGCAACAAATAGAGATAGTTGCGCCGATACTATTTAGAATTCAACGCTCAGCGACCGCCGTGTGGAAAAAATCGTTCAATGTTACAATGAATTAAACAGTGTAAAATTATATAGCAAACATCTTAAAAACATATTTAGAAACCTAGTATTAATATAAAATAACTTAGTTACTTTATCACGTCAGTAATATAAAATATAATAAATTTGTTTGCAACTGCCACCTAACAAAGCGGCGTTAAATTTAATATAAGCGACATAAGTCTTTTCGATCAGCTGTTTACGCTAAGCCCAACACGTTGAGTTCAGGTAGCGTAAAAATTTTCCGCTGGAAAAAATGGCGGAAAGTTGCCAACTGTTGGGCTGAGCGTAACTACTCAACTGTGTGTTTCTAAGACAAACTGCCAACGGTTACCCAACAGCTACGACTTATGAACGCGCCCATTGACTGCCTTAAGCTGAAATTAGTCAAGAACGTAAACCTACCGGCACGTAAACCCGAGTCAGCTGACACGATCTGTCTTACCAAAGCGCCATGTAAATGAAAAATCAGCATCGCAGAATTTTTCTGTAGTTGTAGCCCGTAGCGCAGAAATCTGCGGAGTTTAGATTTTACCGTGTCACCTGATTTCTCCTTCTTTAGATGGTTGCCACTTCGTCAGTTTTGCAGATGGTAAAAAAGATATAAGTTCCTATTCAAAATATGTTTAAAATATTTGAAATTTACTATTAAATAAGGTTTTTGTTGAAAACTAAGTAGTTTATATTTAGCTACAATCTATTATAGCACGAAAAATTGTGGTTGAAAGGGTAAGTTTATGAAAAGGCATTGAAGAGTGGCAACAGTGTAGTAAGCAACACTGAGGGCTCCAGTAATCGACAAAATCTGCGTATACAGACTGCGTTTAAGTATACGTTCTGCGTTCTCGACTAATTTCAGCTTTAGGTGAAACAGTGTTACTTCTTTAACAGATCTTTGCCTAATAATAGGTTTGTTCGTCGAGCAAAAAATTTTTACGAATTATCACGATTTTTGCCCATGATGCAATAATACAAGGTGGTATCGGAACACCTAAAGAATACTAGGGTTGACTTCGCCAGAGTGCAGCACTCTTTGAACAAAATGACTTTTTTGGGAGGGTAGAGGGGGTCCTACACATCACAAAACTGAAAACCAGGCGGCGAGGAAACTCATAGTTTACGAGTAGATAATTTGTTGTTAAAGTTGAAAATTTCACCTAACAAAATGTACGATAACAAACCATTTCAAACAAATACAAGTATGGAGAAAACACACATTCCAACTAAATTAAGCTCTTTGAACTTTTATCTATTTCATATTTTATTAATTTCATTATTTAACGATGAGGAACACGCTTAAAAATTTGTTTGCTTTTCTTTAGAGAACCCAACCAGTATGAAAGGGCAAGTATGGACAGTTACAGAAACGAAGATGGCCGCATTTGTGATTAAGTGTTGCCAGAATACGTTTCAAAATGCGTTGCCGGAGGTTCAAGCGTAAGAATAGTTGTGTTTTTTTACAAATTATCCAGTAACTTGCCAGTAACTCTCCAGTAACTTTATTTCTAAGAATTCGCTCTCATAGAAAAAATTTGCAAAAAAGTACGCGAACGCTTTTCCAGTAATAATTTGCAAGTTTCATGAACAGCTGATAAATTGGTTGTTTGTTCGCAGCATATTCCCAATAAAACGATATATTTTATATTTAAATATGTTTGTTTTGAAAATTTCCACAATAAAAATCCACAAACAGTTTCCTTATTAGTTTAAATTTCATCCAGCAACATGCGATCAGCTGTTTTTCGTACTGGCAAATTCTTACAAGTAAAAATTTATCCAGTAAAATCCAGTAAAAACTTGCAACTTCAGCTGTCATTTTTCGCTCTCTCAATTTCCCCTACTTTGCAAGTTTTTGCGTACGAAAACGCCAAAACATGAAAATTCGTAAAAACTTTTACTGGATTTTACTGGAAATGAGTAAAAAAACGCAACTAATATTACAAAGGCTAATATGATAAGTTCTATTTTATTATGAGTTCTATGAGAGAAGTTTTGCTCAAAAATACTTATGCTCATTTTCTTCGAACACGGAAAGAGAACTCTACTTTGTGAGGGTTATAACCCCTAATCGCGGCCGCACGCCACCTACGCAGAAATAATTTCTGCTCAGAAATACTTCTGCTTATTTTCTTCCCCACACAGAAAGAGAATTCTACATTGTTAGGGTTATAATCCTTAAGCGCGGCCGTAGGAGAAGGAGAGCAGACTGTCGAAGGTAACTCCGAGGATTTTCGGGTTATTCACCGTCGGTATTGTTACGCCATCGACGTGAATACCCAGTGGCAGTCTGACCTCCTTCGTCCAGGTGGTGAAAAGGGTTGCAGGGGATAGGGCAGGGTTGGGTTCTCTAAGGTCGGTGTTATGCAGACAAACTTTTGTTTGCCAAATTAAATGGCGGCTGCTTAGTTTGCTCGGAGGTGGTTATGTCGAGTTTGGCACAGGGTTGCACGTTCATTATGGTTTTCATGGCTATTGCCAACACGAAATGAGAAGTTCAGATGTACATAACGCGCACAATTTAAAATTTTTGTATATGACAACGGATTTGCTGCAGTTTGACCAAACAAAATTAGTTTGCTGTGAGAGTCGCCAAACTCGCTCTCTCCGAGTTTGCTGAAACAATTGCACGCAGTTTGCCAAACAAAATTTCTGCATAACACCAACCTAAAGAAAAGTAAACAAATTTATAAATGTGTTCCTCATCGTTAAATAATGAAATTAATAAAATATGAAATAGATAAACGTTCAAAGAGCTTACTTTAGTTGGAATGTATGTTTTCTGCACACTTGTATTTGTTTGAAATGGTTTGTTATCGTACATTTTGTTGACTGAAATTTTCAACTATAACAACAAATTACTCGTAAACTATGAGTTTCCTCGCCGTCTGGTTTTAAGTTTTGTGATGTGTAGGACCCCCTCTACTCTCCCAAAAAAGTCATTTTGTTCAAAGCGTGGTGCACTCTGGCGAAGTTTTCCCGAATACTGACCTTTGAGCTAGAGAAAAAAAAGTGGGCGTGGCCCGCCCCCTTTTCCGGATTTTAAGGATATTTTTTTTTGTGCAAATTGACAGGGGGGCTAGACGTGGAATTTTCAACATTTTCAAAAGCTTATATTTCGAAAACTATTGAACCGATTTTCTAAATATGGACACAGTTGGATAGGTGATTGGAGGGCCTTTCATTCGATATATATATCTATGTATATAATGTATACACGTTGCGAGTAAAGGTAAAAAACGAAATTATGGAATTTTTTTATAAAAATTTATGTTTTTCTTTACAAAAAATACGTAATTAACTATATTAGCAGATATGTTTCTCAGAAAAAGCACAAAAATACCGTTAATTTGATATATGACTTGTAGCAAAAAATTCTTGTGGACATCATATTTGACTAAATATATATAAAAATATAGTTTTATATGAAAAAGGAAGAGCGCCGCAGGCTAAAATTGATATATTTATTTATTTATTTATTTAATCTACTCAACAATAAAAAAGAAGAAAAATAATACCAAACAAAAAAAAACGCATATAAAATAAATATAAACTTAAAGAGCCACTGTGTGCCAAATAGGAAAAATTTGATTGCATTATCGTACTGTGCTATAAAAATAGTTAGTGCGTATCCCGTGCCTTGATTCTGTTAAAAATAATTAATTAAAGGAAAAATTTACTATTGTATTGAAATGGACGCCTTAACAACCAAAGTTAATGAGCTCAATGGGGGTGTTAATGCTCTTCTCGAGCAGATTAGGAGGCTTGAGGTACGACTTAGTGGTATCGAAAGCAACGGTGTCGCTCTGGAATCTAGGCTAGGAAGGATTGAGTCTAATAGCGCAATTCTGGACCAAAATCTGGGCAGGATTGATGGACGGTTAGGTAGCGTAGAACAGGCTAGCATGAGAACGCAGCCGCAAGGGGTGCCGGCAGCGGTGCGAACACCACTATCGGAGCAGGACTTGAGGGACATTGGCAGACTCCCTGATTGTGTGAAGGAGCTGCAAGTTTTTGAGGGTAGTCCTTCTCAATACATCTCGTGGGTTCACAACGTCGAGGGCATTTTGACTGATTACGAAGTGGTCAAAGAAAAGCCTTTGTATCGCGCAATCCTTCAGCATGTAAGGCAAAAAATTCGGGGTGGAGCGGATGCAGCCTTGGTTGCGTATAACGTTTTTGAGAGTGACTGGACAGAGATAAAAAGAGTCCTTTCGCTTCACTACGCCGATAAGAGGGATATTCGCACCCTCGAACATCAACTTAATCAGTTAGCTCAAGGGAATTCGAAATTGGATGAATTCTACGCAACTGTTAACCACCAACTGTCGCTTATTGTAAACAAAATTAAGTGTGACGATTACTCACAAGAGACAGTATCAGTCCTTGTGGAAACATATCGAAACAGAGCTCTAGATGTATTCATCCGGGGTTTGAGTCCCGAGTTGTCCCGCATGCTCATCGTACAAAAACCAAAAACATTGCCAGAAGCTTACTCAGCTTGCCTGGACATTCAGAATTTAACGTTGCGGAATACGATAGTTCACACAGGCTCAATGAACAGAGTCGTTGTCCCAACGAATATTTTATCAACACAGAGGCCACCGCTACCGCCACGCGCACGCTCGAGTTATAACTGGGTGAACAGGAATCACAATTCGGAATATAAGAGGACCCCGTACAACAGGCTCCAGGTCAACCAAGGAACGAGTTCATCAGCTCCAGCCATACCAACTGCCCCTAAACCCGTCGAGAAAATGGAAGTTGACGGTAGTGTCCAAACGAGGCAGGTCAACTATATGAACCGACCCTCAGGCACAAACGCTTTTAAGAGGGGGCCTACATCATCAAAAGGTGCCTTCCCAAAACAACAAAAATTGTATAATATAGAAGCCATTAGTCCTGAAGAAGGACATGATTCTTCAAATTACTGTGAACGTACAGAGGACGATTCACAGCAGGTAAATTTTTTGACGACCGGGCCACCAGCTTATTTCATATGAGGAGTAGTGCCTCATATTCAAGCATACCTTACCTGACGTGCCTGACCAACAGCAGTACTGCCTTAAACTTCCTTATAGATACGGGGGCAAATAAAAATTTCATAAAGCCTACTCTAGCTGCTCGTTCAATACCAGTCGATCCACCTTTCTCAGTGCAGACGGTGGCAGGACCAATAGTAATAAACAGGAAAATTTGTGGAAAATTTTTCCATAATGTAGGGAACGACACCAGGACAACTTTTTACACATTACCAGGACTTCAATCTTTTGACGGCATTATAGGGGATGATACGCTAAAGGCACTCGGTGCGGTGATAGATAGGAAAAACCACATTCTCACAATCGAGCCGAACATTAAAATTCCACTGAGAAACAAAACAGTTGGAAGCATTAATTTTTCTGAAGCATCTGAAATTCCTAAAGCAGTAGTTCCTATTTTAAAGTCTCTTGTAGAAAAGTACTCCCACTTGTTCGGACCACTGAATATAAAAACAAACATCAAAACCTCAGTTCGAGCTGAGATAAAAACCACTACAGATGAGCCCATATACACAAAAAGTTATCCATATCCTGCCAACATGAGGGAAGAGGTAGAGAAACAGGTAACCGAATTGCTCGAGGAAGGCATCATACGGCCATCTAAAAGTCCGTATAATTCTCCCATTTGGGTAGTTCCGAAAAAACCTAAGCCGTCCGGTGAAAAGCAGTATAGAATGGTTGTAGATTTCAAACGTTTGAATGCGGTTACCGTGTCAGACGCTTATCCTATTCCAGATATTAACGCAACACTGGCCAGTCTAGGGAATGCTAAATATTTCACGACGATTGATCTTACCTCAGGCTTTCATCAAATTGCGATGAAGGATTCAGATATACCCAAAACCGCGTTTTCAACTATGAATGGAAAATACGAATTTCTGAGACTACCTTTTGGATTGAAAAATGCGCCGGCTATATTCCAACGCATGATTGATGACGTCCTTAAAGAATATATTGGGAGGATATGCTATGTGTATATTGATGATATTATTGTCTTTGGGAAAAATACTGATGAGCATTTAAAAAACTTAGAAATAGTATTCGAAAGGCTCGCGGACGCTAATTTGAGAGTGAATCTGGAAAAAACTAAATTTATGAGAACAGAGGTAGAATTTCTGGGTTATGTGATTACGTCTGATGGGATGAAACCGGATCCTTCGAAGGTCCAGGCTATAGAGAACCTTTCGGCCCCAGAAACATTAAAAGAACTGAAAAGTTTTTTGGGAATGACGTCGTATTACCGAAAGTTCATTCGAGATTACGCGAAAGTTGCAAAACCGTTAACCAATCTCACGCGGGGGGAAAACGCGCAAGTTAAGGCCAGCCAATCGAGAAGAGTACGCATTAATCTGAACCGTGAAGCCCTTCAAGCTTTCGATAATTTAAAAAAACTACTAGTTTCCTCAGATATTCTTGCTTTCCCAGATTTCGAAAAACCATTTAACCTTACCACTGACGCTTCAAACTATGCCATTGGTGGGGTGCTGTCTCAAGGAGAACCAGGAAAAGATCGGCCCATCGCCTACATTTCAAGATCCTTAACTAGAACGGAGGAAAACTACGCCACAAACGAGAAATAAATGTTGGCAATAGTTTGGGCTCTAGATAATTTGAGATCTTACCTATATGGGGCGAAAAAAATTAGAATTTTCACTGATCACCAGCCTCTCACGTTTGCGTTGGGAAGTAGGAACTACAACGCAAAGTTGAAGAGGTGGAAGGCGAGAATAGAAGAGTATAACCACGAATTGATTTACACTCCTGGTAAATCAAATGTTGTGGCAGACGCTCTTTCGAGAATTCCATGCCAGGCAAACCATTTAACAGCATCGTTGGGGCCTAACGATTTATCAACAGAAGCTAGAAGCGAAGAGGGGACAGTTCACAGTGCGGACCGGGATGCGTCAGACCTTATTCCACATGTAGAAAGTCCTTTAAACGTTTTTCGAAACCAAATTATTTTTACGGAAGGGAATGCAATGATTTGCGTGGAAAATCCACATCCAGGTTTCACTCGTCACTATGTCAGCTTAGCTATAATTGAAAAAACCAACTTAACCAAGGCCTTAAAACAACGTTTAAACCCATCACTTATAAACGGAGTAAAAATTCCAGAGAATCATTTACAGCTTCTGCAAGAAGTGTATCTGGAACATTTTCTTTTATACAAAATCAGGATAACGCAGAGGGTGGTCGAAGATGTTGCCAACGAAGATAGAATTTGTAGGATAATAGAGGACGAACATAGGAGGGCTCATAGGAACTCGAGGGAAAATAAAGAGCAAATCCTAGAAAAATACTATTTTCCCAAAATGGCGAGCCGGATAAGAAAATTCACCACCATTTGTGAAACCTGCCTCGCAAACAAATATGATAGGCATCCTCCAGTACCGCCGATAAAAGACACTCCGGTGCCGAAATACCCATGCGAGATTGTGCAGGTGGACATCTTCGAAATTCAAGGAGACAAATTTTTATCCTGCATAGATAAATTTTCTAAATTTGCAAAACTTTTCCACATAAAAAACCGAGCATCCGTCACTATTCGCGCCAAGCTAGCTAAACTAGTCTATTACTTTACAACTCCTAAAATGATAGTAACCGATAACGAGAGGGGATTCATGACTCCTTTGGTATGTAACTATATAAGAGGTCTGGGGATTGAACTATATCAGACTCCAGTTCAAAGAAGCGAGGTAAACGGTCAGGTTGAAAAATTCCACTCTACGATTATTGAGATCTATCGATGCATTCAGAAAGAAATTAATAACGCTAGACCTAAAGAATTGGTGTATATTGCAGTCGATCGTTACAACACAACAATACATTCTGTAACGAAAAGGAAGCCCAGTGACATATTTTTCAATAGAACTGAAAGAATTAACTACCAAGGACTGACCGACTTCAAAAACAGGGTTCACAAAGAAATCAGGGAACAAATCAAGAGGAACCAGGAGCTAAGAAATCTCCGGTTGAAGAAGAAACGGAAAAGACTTAAGAAGTTTAGGCCAGGAGATGAGGTTTACGTTAGGGATAAACAGATAAAGGCGAAGCAGAAAGCACTTTACAAAAAGGAAATTGTTGGTAAGGATAATAGGGTGACCTTGGTTACAGACACTGGTAGGAAGATCCATAAGGCACAAATTAGAACTACTTCCAAGTAAAAAAAAAAACAGGAGCAAACAACTAATTAAATCAAGCGCACGACGGGAAAGGCAAAATACAAAAAAAAACCAAAAAGAAGACAAAATAATAAAAACTATTATAGCATAGACGAAACACAAAGCATTAACGGCTAACTAAAAACAGGCAAAAGCTGCCCATAACAAATCACTTAGCCAAGACATAATAACGCTTACAAAAAGAAGCAAATATTGCCGACAAAAAAATAAAAATAAAAATAAAAAAACAAAAACAAAAAAATTAACACTAACGGCTAATTTAAAGAGGCAAAAGCTGCCCATGGCAACCACTTAGCCCACACACAATAACGCTTAAAAAAGAGGCAAATATTGCTGACCAAAAAAATAAAAATAAAATAAAAATAAAAAATTAACACTAAAATTCTCTTTTGATACCAACTTCTCCACCGCAGGTTTGGTAAAGCCACAGGACCCTAAGGAAGTAACTCGTAACGGCATACTTGAAATAGAGATACAAAACTGCTCAAAATCTGTAACAAAAATGTTTTTTCTATTAACATTCTTGGTTCCTGTGGATTTTCCATTTACGTGGTTTAGAGAATCGGGGACGGTAGTAGCATATAAGAATATACCGATGTACAACGGAAAACAAAAATTTAATTGTAGCGTAATTTCGAAAAATATTGCTACAAAAAAAAGAAAAAAAATAATAAAATTTAATTTTTTTTCTTTTTCTTGATTATCGAATAATTTTTAGATATTGCTCATTATCTTCTCATTATCTTTTGATAAATGAGAAAAAAAAAAAAAAACCTCTACCTATCTTCTCAACTAATTAAGGATAATTTTAAAATATGGCCCACTAACCTTTACTAAATAAGTTTCAACAACTTCTAGCCACTATTTAAGAAAAGGATAATATGCAACCATTTAATTACTTGTACTTATTAAAATGTTTCCGTCCCTGAAAAAAAAAAAATATATAAAAGTTAGAAAGAAAGAAATAGAAAAGTTGGAAAAAAATATAAAAAGAGAGAAATAAGCGTCGAAACAGGCTAATGCTAATTTAAGAAATTCTCATTTTTGCTTTTTTCCCAATCATGATGGTAAGACAGTTTACTTTTAATATCTGGCGTTTGCGGCCTTAATATTTACAATTACGACTCGCCGCTGGTCACTATTGAACATGGGCGTGGTTGGATTCTGAACGGACACTTCAGTCTGGTCCATATGGTCGACCTTAACTACTTCAATATGGCATTGGAGAAATTGATCGAGTCAACACAGCACGATATCAGAAGCGAAGCTGTGCGTACTGTGCTGCAATTCCACCTAAACCAAACCAAGCTGCGACTTGACGAGCTGCAAATAAGTAAGTCACGAAGAAGACGTTCCATTGACTGGATAGGATCCGCATGGAAGTGGATCGCCGGGTCTCCAGATGCAGCAGATTGGGATTACATCCTCCGTAGCATGAACGATGTCGTAGTAAACAATAACCACCAGTACCGTGTCAATGAAAAGCTCTTCAACGTTACCCGTGAGGCGATTGATAAAGCAAATGAAATGATGCTACACATCAACGCCATAAACAAAAATATTAGCGAAGAGAATTTGGAGCTTCTGGACTTGAGCAAAGTTCTAATCCTGAAGGAACAGGTATCAGAGATCGTGCAGGCGTGCCAAATGGCAAAATCTGGTATCATAAACACAAACTTACTTGATCGAGACGAGATACAAAGACTTTTAATAGAAGAAGATTCGCTGCCATATCAAAATACCATCGAAGCTATAGAATACGGATCGGCTTCCGTGTATTCAAACGGTAGTATCCTTTTATACGTATTATCAATACCAAAAGTCAAACCAGATGGCTACCGACTTTTAACAACACGCGCCGCCATCATAAGGGGACAACACGTTGAACTTAATTACAAGCAGATGCTGGTAAACGAAGAAGAAACGTTCGGACTGAACGAGGATTGTCCTTCGATTAGCATCACAACAATCTGCTCACCCAAATCTTTAACGAAACTTCCTGAAGACGGATGCCTGGCTAGATTAGTGAAGGGCGGCGATGCTAAATGCCACTTTGAACCAGACAACAACGTAATTGTTGAAATGATCGGCGATGCAACAATATTTACTACAAACTTTCAAGGACCATTGAAGGGGAGGAACTACTCCGCGGTCCTCAACGGAACATAGTTATTTTACTAAATAATGAAACGGTCCTGGTGGGAAATCAAACGTTCACCAGCAGATCAGTACGCACAGTGCAGGCTTTGCCACCCGCTTTGGTTAACGTTACAAGTGATGGGCTGAATTTAAATCTGGAGTACATCCACGGGCTCAGCATGGAAAATATTCACCATCTAAAGCAACTTGGCAATAATTTTCACTTCTCCTTAATTTGTGACGCAATTGCCTTGACAATCCTGGCAGCCGTGTGCTATATCATCTGGAAAAAACTTACGACTACAATCAACTTTCCTAGGCTAAACCAAGCAACAGATCAGAATCAGCCAACGACCCACACCAAAGATCCTCTTCAAAAATCGATTCATCTGCGGGACGCAGATGTTTAAAGGGGGATAGTTAACAAGGGGGCCAACCTACTTACTAATGCGAATGTGCTGACGCCGCACTTCGCCAAACACGCGCATAGCCAGTGCAGGTAATTGACCTGCAACGTAAGCGATACCAACTGGTTTTATGCAACCAAAATGTAAATCGTGGGAAGCGCTGCGTCAGCAACTAATCAATTAATTCGGGCCGTTTAGATACTTAGCGATAGTTTTAAGTAATATTTTGTATTCATTATTATTTGGGAGCTCAATGGTAAATATACACTTGTACTGCTAATCTTGCTTTTCATTTCTATCCTTAGGGAAACCTGGGGCCGCGGGGCGGCCCCCAACTTTAATTTTTTCGAGCACGCATCCGCGTGTTCGTTAAGTTATATAATGGTAGTAATTTCGACATATGTACACTGCCGGTACGTGGAAAAATATTGAAAAAAAATTGTTGCATATATTCTAAAAAATTTGCTGTGTCAAAACTTTTTGCCGGCAGTGTACATATGTCGAGAAAAACTAAAGAACGAAATTATTACCATTTTTTTTAAATAAAAATGTACGTTTTTCTAAAAAAATACGTAATTAACTATATTAAATGATGTGTTTATTAACAAGAGCAGAGAAATACCTTTAAATTGATATATAATTTTATATAGTTAGGCTTAAGCACATGTTGCCTTAGGGGTTTTTCACAGAAAGGAGAATTTTACTTCGTGAGGGCTATAATCCCTAAGTGCGGCCGGTAGCCGCCTACGCAGAAAGGTTTTCTCCGCAAAAGGGGTTCAGCCCCTCTTCTTCGGCAGCACAGAAAGGAGAATCTACTTCGTGAGGGTTGTAATCCCTAAGTGCGGCCGAAGGTCGCTTACGCAGAAAGGTGTTCAGCCCCTCTTCTTCGGCAGCACTGAAAGGAGCATTTTACTTCGTGAGGGTTATAATCCCTAAGTGCGGCCGAAGGTTGCCTACGCAGAAAAGTGTCTCCGCAAAAGGTGTTCAGCCCCTCTTCTTCGGCAGCACAGAAAGGAGAATTCTACTTCGTGAGGGTTATAATCTCTAAGTGCGACCGCAGGCCGCCTACGCAGAAAGAAGTTCTGCCCTTTTTCCTGGCAACACAGAAAGGAGAATTCTGAGAAGTAAAGGTTATAATTCCTAAGCGGCCGCCTACGCAAAATAATTTTTGCAACATAGCATACATCAAATTAAAGGTGTTTTTATGCACTTTTTAAAAATAGTATTTTTGATAAAGTTGATCACGTATTTTTTTAGAAAAAACGTAAATTTTTATTAAAAAAATGGTTATAATTTGGTTTTTTTGGTTTTTTTTTCGAAATATGAATTTAATATATATATATATCAATATGCATATATATATATATAAATATGCATATATATATATATAAATATGCATATATATATATATATATATATATATATATATATATAAGGCATTTCAATTATCTTTCAAACAATATCCACATATTGAAAATTATAAACTTTTGAAAATATTGAAAATTCCACCTAAAGGGGGTAATTTATGTTGTGGTTTCAGCAGACCAAATTGTTCCACCTTTGCGAGTATAGTTTCCCCGGTTTCACCTGCTAAATCAAGTTATTCATCATCGTCAATTTCATCTTCCGGGTCGTATTCTGGTAACTGGATTTCTCCTATATCGGAGTCATCTGGAGTCCCATCATATTCATTATCGTCCACAATCTCCCCAGTTACCAAGGGCTCATCGTCACTATTTTGCCCTCGTAAATCTCCAATGTAATTTCTGACGAAGGTATTCTTGCGGTTTCTCGGGATCAAGTACACTAATTTGTCGTGGAGTGAGCCAGTCACAATTCACCATCTGCCATTTTTACTTTTATACATTTTATTTAGTTGTGTAACACTTGATAGACAATAAAAATCAGTATTTCTTCAGTCTCCGAATTCCCACAACGTGTTTAATAAGCAAAGGACAGAGCTTTAAGCGTTCGGTTTAAGCGTTAAACTACCTGATGTAACAAGAAGCATCACAAAAATGATTTGCCACTTCCTGCACAACTAGGGCTGCCAGACGTCCCGGTTTTCCCGGACATGTCCCGGTTTTAGACTATTTGTCCCGGTCCAACCTTAAAATGTCCCGGGTTTCGTTTTAGCGTCCCGGTTTTTGATTTGATTGCACAAATTTGAATAAAAGTTCAAAAATCACTACACTAAGAGAAAGAACGCATTGTAATATTCAGAAAAATGTTATGAATTCACTGAGGGAAATAACGCATATTAAACATGAATAATTTCTATTTGATTATCGTTTAAAAATTTTCGTATTTAAAAATAATACTTTCATAACACGCACGCGTGGTATTGATTCAAACTCAACATTTAAATGCACATTTACATGTCTGGCTGTAGCTGAGCGCGCGAAGATGCTTGCCACAATTTCCAGAGGGTCAGGGTTCAATTCCCATTACAACCAGCATGGAATTTAAATATTTTTTAACTTAATTATGAAAAAGCAATCGGTAATTGCAAATCGCTTCATTTTAATATGGGCGTATTTGAATATTTCTATACTAAATACTAAAATTTGTATACTTAAATGTATTACGAGTTGGGTTGGTGCTCTTCATATGCGTATTTTTTTAATTTAGCACGCTTTTTTAATTCTAAACTTCTTTCTCTCAGTGCACCGGTTTAATCTGTGAAATAGTCACTTTTCGAGATAGTTGAACTTTGCACAAGCAATAGTTGATGATTAGTATACATATGTACCTAAATACGTTCAAAATGACGTGCACAGAGTTTTAGAATTATTTTAAGGAAAAGACAGAAGTTTTGAAACAAGTTCACAGCAACGAAAAATATGACTGATATTTGAATGTTATCTTGTACTTAAATTTTTTTCTTTCATGAAACCTAGAGTACTTATAAGTACAGTGCCGTACAAAATTATTGGCTCGGAGGCTCTTTCATCAGATCACAATTTCTAATCAGATCTTTTAGAAAAATTTTGAAAATGTAGCTTTTGGGCCAATTAATAAAGTGCAAGTCTGAAGTTGCCAGCAAATTTCGTTGATTTTTAGCATTTTTTTTTTTGCTGACAGTGTTTTCCATATAAAAAGAATTATCGAACATAGTTTGTATGGAAGAAACTCTCAGTAAAAACAATACCAAAAATCAACTAAAATTTAATGGGCTGCAAAACTTCATTTTAAAAATTTTTATAAAAAGTCTGATTAGAATGTTGCAAATTTGTATGCAAATTTATTGAATTTTCCCGAGTTTAGCACAAAGTTTAACGATTTTATTTTTATGTTTTTTTATATATTTAGTAAAAGGTTCATGCATTGTGAAAAATTCTCTGTGCTTTAGTTGTGATAAGTTGTTTTGTTTTGTTGGCGCACGTTGTAATGATCTCATGATCTCATGTTTTTATGTTTTGTTTTTGTTTGTCAAAATAAAATTTCACTATATCCTTTCGCACGTCGAAATGAAGAGAGGCCCTCCCTAAAGTGTCCCGGTTTGGCAACAGAGATATCTGGCAGCCCTATGCGCAACCATTTTTTTTCACATGGCCATTAAATTGTTGTACCTAAACAGTCCTGTTTGCATACATACTTTCAGAAACCACCATCATAAAAAGTGTTTAAAATCATTATTTATATATTAAAATATATTTCTCAGACCTTTTTTTTTACATACTTAAAATAAACATATAGATCCCTTTGTGCAAAATTATCTTACGTTACATTTTTTATAAAATTCATTTTTTAATGCAAGTCTGTTCTACACCCCATAATGCATCACCTGTTCAAATATTATATCTGAAATCCTTATATCCACCATAAAAATTTACTGTAAATTTTATCGTATTTAACAATGAATCTTCATGTGGGCGAAATTATCGTATGTGCTAAAAAATTATAATGTAAATCGGATTGATCGCCTTATATAGATTTTTTTCGTCACCGTTATCAATACGATTGTTGACGTATAGTTTGTCTCATAACTGGCCACAATTTGTTAGTTAACCACTCAAAATGAGTTTGGGGAGTAGTGATAACTGTGTGAAGTGCGAAACGGAAAATGAAACGGAGGATCACATAGTATTCGATTTTCCAGCGCTGGAAAACTTGAGTCTGAACTGCTTTGGGGAGGCATTTCTTACTAATCTTGAGCAAGTACCCAAAATAAGGGTTAAACAAAACCCTAAAATTCGCTAAGAATGTTCAATGGATTCTTCATATATTGTCCACCTACTCATCATGAATGGTAACATTGTGAATGAAAATATCTGTCTGTTTGAGGCTGTTACTTGCCAGCCAGTTCTACCTAACCTACTTCCGGGCCATACTAACTATGATGCCAGATGATTCTGTGCTTAGTACAATTAAATATTTTTTATGAAATCATACTATCTGGGCGTCTAGGGAATGGCCCACAATCATTTGCAATGCACGAACCAATCCATAAAGTTACGACTGCATAGAAATATGCCACTCTGAATTTAAGAACTGAAAGTTCTAAGTTTAATTGAACTTAAGTATGGATCTTATGATAGTTCTACTAAACAAACTAAGGACAACTTAAATTCTACTCATGCGCTGAAAACGTTTTACCATTAGCCCTAATGCATATCCCGCAAAAAATTGAATGATTTAAAATGCTTTGTTTTAAAAATAGCATACCATCAAAATACCACAACGAATACTTAATATAAAATATTCATCATATTTAAAGGACCAGTCGACTGGTTTTCAAAATATTAATTTTAATCAAACACTTACCTTTTTTCAATATTTCTTATCATCTTTTTTAAGTTTTAATCAGAAAATATGTTGTGTTTCCGCTTATGTGCAATTTAAACTGTTTTAAATGTTATCGTAAGGAAATACCAGACTTAACAAACACATTTACGAAGCGTTGTGAGCAAAATTATCGTATGTGCCAAAAAACAGGTTTTTTTTTGCAGAAAATAGAGACTTCTACAAAAAATCCTGCGCTTACTCCTATTTCTCAATTTTCTCGCGATTGGGATCAACTTGTTAAATAACGTTAAATTACAGGCAAGACGAATTAATATAAGGTGATAGCAGGAGTACAAAAACAAAAATTTGCATGTATTTTGTTTTTGCTTTGGCGGCATAAACTGTCAAAATCTGTAAGAGTGTGTGTAGAGATTCAAACAAAATTTTTCAATTTGATATCAGAAGCCGTGCGGCGAAACACATAGTCAAAATCGGCTGAGCTACCTAACAAGCATTTCAGTAAATGTTTTTAAAAATAACTTAAACTAAGTTTGCTATAATAAGCGTTAAATAAGCATTTTTAATATTAAGCTTATTTAAAGTTTTTTCAAATAAACCTTTAATAAGTTTTGAGAGCGAATGTTTATAAATAACTTAAACTTATAAATGAAATGCAAATGCCAACGACATGAAGTAGTAAATATAAATTTTTAAAATCGTAAGTGACGTGTTTACGTTTTTTAAATATATTATTAAAAGGAAAAAATTAAATAAAACCAATGCGGTAAAAAAAAATCCAATCCAGGCCCCGCTGCGCTAATCGGTGGAGCATTAGAGTCTTCAAATGATGAGTTCTCCTTATCCTTTCTTAGTTTGACATTCATTAAAAAAGTATTTTTTTCAGAAAAGTTCATCAATGAGAATGGCGGCGATGAAGCGGAATATATAGCTGTATCGATGTCGTTTATCCAATTTGCCAATAACCGTTTGTAATTGAAAGCACGCAACAAGATATAATAATTAACTTTTTTATGCTTAATTTTTGTGTTATCGTGAATTTGTATGCTAAAATGTCTATTCCCTATTTACATTTTCGCGACTGTAGATGAGTCCGCCGAAAATTCGCATTTCTTTTAGTTTCTAGATGTTAAGCAATCTATGTATGAGTTTTTACTGAAATATCTTTAAATAAAGGGTTATAAAAATGTTTATAAAAAGCTTTTTTTTTGAAAATTTTTAGTAAGTTTATATTCATACGCTTATAAACAACTTTTTTTGAACCTTTATTATAAGTTTACACTTTTACGCTTATAAAAAGCTTTCTTTTGAACATTTATTAAAAGTTTATATTTCTACGCTTATAACCACTGTTCCTTTTCGATTATATTACGCTTACTTTCAATCGTTTTATAAACAAAAAATCAACGTTTTGTAAGCTTAATGTCTATAATTGAAAACTTAAAAAAAAACTTTCTTTAAGTTTATTTTGCTTGTTGGGTAGTAACACCACCTTATATAAATTCGCCTTTATTACAGGCATCTAACCCTAATTTATTTTTCATGCAAATATAGGTTCGAGTAGTTTTTATGAAGTGTGAAGTAAAGTGTTTTGTGATATAATATTACTTTTCATTTTGGTTCAAGGTCTAATAAAACAATTGCATATACTATTGTACTATTTAAAAAAAAAAAACACAAGCTGTAAAGTTATACCTTGGGTTTATTAATGCAATATATACATATAAATACTTATTTCTTGCTTACAATGTTGGTAAAATGAAGGATGTAATTAAGTAACTTAACAACATATTCAGAATTTTTATTGTAATAATTTAAATTGCAAATTCAATTTTGCGCTTTCCTTTTGTGATTCTTTTTATTATCCTTTCAGTGTCAATTTCAATATCTAAGTGTACGTGTAAAAGTGCTATCAGTCTTTCTTCATTCATGGTACTACGCAACCATGGCGCGTACTTATAGTCCAGCAACTAAGTCGAAACTAACAAAGTTGAAACTTAATTTTAAGTACCAACTTAAAATTTACCTCTATTCATAGTCGAATTTCAGACTTCTACTAAGTAGTTTCGACTTAGTTTACGATATAGCAAAACTAGTGTGAAAATGTATCGATTTTTCTTTACGATATTTTGGAAAAATTACATTTTTATTGAATAATATCAAGTTTGATCATCCGTTTATGTAATTTTTATTTTCATTGCATGATTATGCAAAAGAATAAGGTATCATTTTCTTGTTAATTGTGTGAAATAGCCAGAACAACCGCAGTGATGTGAAGTCGATGTTTATCGAAAGCATGCTGTGAAACATACAAATAGTAGATATATCTAAATATTATGCACAAATTTACTTTAAAAGAACTAGCGTGAAACTGACTTATTATTAGAAAATTTATCTAAATTATTCCAATTATAAAATTGTGATGTAGCTTATTCGAATTGTAATACACATTTAATTTCATCTTCCGATTAAAATGGATCGATCTTTGTAAATTTAAATTGGAGTTTATTCAATATTATCAAAATCACCCTCAACCAACTTAATTTTTACATATTTCGTCTGTTTTCCCTTAATTTGATAAAATACTTCTTCCTAGTTACGACTTAGTTGCAGCTGCAGCCGAAACTAAATTTTAAGTTGGTACTTAGCCAGAAAAGTCGAAACTAAGGCGACTATGAATAGCTTTAGTTGTGACTTAGAATAGTTTCGACTTAGTTGAGTACTAAATATGACTATGAATATGCGCCAATGTTTTTAACCGGCGAAGGGTTGAAAAACTTATTTTGGAAGTAGCGTTACTAGCTGGAAGTGTGACCAGAATGCGGAGAAGTTTGTTTATCAATGGAAAAGCATATTCGTCGCATTTACCAAGAACTTCTGCTGCTGATTTTGGGAATAGCTTTTAGCTTTCCTTATTTGTCCATCGTTCCAACCACACTTTATACTCTCTTCCAAATTGATACCGTCTTTTTCTAAGAAAAGTTCGTATCGTTTTCCAAGCGATTTTACGCGTTCGATAGCATTATTTTTTCGTCAGGCGTATTATATTCCCCAGTTTTAGATGGAAGTAATAAGTTCAAATCAAAAATGTTTAATGTCTCTTTCGGCAATCTTTCTCGGAGATCGAGCAAAATATTATGCAATAGCAGTATAAATATTGCCTTTCGATAATAATCTTCAGCGTTAGACGCACGATAATTAGCCCGAAAATTTTGTCTATTCGCTCTCCGAGGAAGGACACTGTCGAAATCCAATTCCTTAGCGATATCGGTAGCTTTTGAGAATATATCAGAAAAATGTGTGTCAGCATTTTCTCTATATTTTCGAAGAATATTCACAGTGCCATTGACTGCTTCGCTAGCACGATTCAAGTCAAGCGATATATCAGAAAAATGTGTGTCAGCATTTTCTCTATATTTTCGAAGAATATTCACAGTGCCATTGACTGCTTCGCTAGCACGATTCAAGTCAAGCGATATATCAGAAAAATGTGTGTCAGCATTTTCTCTATATTTTCGAAGAATATTCACAGTGCCATTGACTGCTTCGCTAGCACGATTCAAGTCAAGCGATATATCAGAAAAATGTGTGTCAGCATTTTCTCTATATTTTCGAAGAATATTCACAGTGCCATTGACTGCTTCGCTAGCACGATTCAAGTCAAGCGATATATCAGAAAAATGTGTGTCAGCATTTTCTCTATATTTTCGAAGAATATTCACAGTGCCATTGACTGCTTCGCTAGCACGATTCAAGTCAAGCGATATATCAGAAAAATGTGTGTCAGCATTTTCTCTATATTTTCGAAGAATATTCACAGTGCCATTGACTGCTTCGCTAGCACGATTCAAGTCAAGCGAGGGCGCTTGAAGCAGTAAACTTTTAATTTCTTAATTTAACTTTTTAATTTTTATATATTTTTCAAGTCATTAATATTTCTATGTGCATACAAATGTCTGGTTATACAGTTGAAAGTGAAATTTCCTACATACCGCGGAAATGGACAAAAAGTAGTATCAGAAATTTCGATTTGACATACATACATACATTCATACAGCCCAATTCTGAATACTCCCAGGGAGTTTGTTCTCCGGGAATTTGTTTCTCCCGAGAAAGAAATCCTCCAATAACGAACTCCCAGGAAGTAGCATTTTCTCCGAAAATTTGGAAGGAGAAAATTCAAACTTCGCAAGAGCGGTTTGATACTTTTTTGACAGCTCAACTCCGCCATTTAGTATAAAAAATCCGCAGGGAATTTTTATTCATGATTGGAGGAAAGGGAAAAGAGAGAAAACTCGCAGGGAGCTCCTGTCCAGAATCGGCCTGATAGTATCTACATACCCATTGTTTTAATTTTTCACGTTGACGAAGAGTTTTACAGGATTTATTATTCTATAAATAATCTTGTGCAAGCCTAAAAAATGGTTATGATTGAAGATTAATGCTGTAAACACATAAAGGGATTGTTGTGTGTGGCAATATATTAGTTGTGTTTCACATTCCTATCGTGCATGGCTTGTAATTTTTTAATGAGAGCGTCAAGGCAGGCGAAACAGTGTTGGAATTTTTGATACAATTGGACTTTTTTGATACAATTTCGTTCACAATATACTTTCCTACTATGCAGTTTTGCGATGAATGCTAAATTTATGTAGCTCTGAAAATTTACAGTGGGAAATTTTTATATTCTCTTTTTGTTTTGATCTTTTCGAATTTGCTTTTATAAGTTTTAAGAAAAGTGTATAACATGGCATAGCCAGCTTCCCATTCCAAGGCAAAGTTTGAAAAAATGTTTTCGATACTAAAACTAAAAATGGTCCCTCTGTTTTTTCACGTAATATCTAAACACTGCTGAAAATGAAAAAGGTTCAAATGAGAATAAACAATATGTACATAGATATATAGATAGATAGTTGGTTGGGTATGGCACTGCGACCAGTAGGTCTATTGTGCCCCTAGCTCATCACAATACATCAACCAGCCCCAGAGTGTCTATAAATTTCATAATAGACCCCGGGGACAGTGAGTGTATGTGCTCCTCTCTTGGCCAGATATGCCCTATGCTCCTATACCTCCTGCGTGCAACGGCATCACACTCCATAAGAAGGTGTAGAGGAGTCTCTTTGGCTGCATCGCAAAAGCTACACAGGTCGCTGGACCAGATACCTAATTTATACAGGTGCCCTCTGAGCCTACAGTGGCCCGTCAAAAAACCTGTAATAATTCTTAGTTTCTCTTTTGGGAGATCCATGAGAAGCCTGTATCTTGACAGATTGTAACCTCCTAATAAGCTTTTTGCCTGACGTTGGCCCATGGTGCCAAGCCAGTGTAATTCCCTCAGTTTGCTGTTGTCCCTTCTGAGCATTTCCTTTATGGTGTTTGGTCCTACTGCCAGAAAGGGCTCAGGTCCTATCGGGGTCGAGGAAGCGGCCGTTCTGGCCAGATGATCAGCTTCCTCATTTCCTGCGACCCCCATGTGCCCTGGTACCCACATTAGTTGGATATCATTGACCTCCGCCAGAGCATTGAGCCTCTCGACACACTCCCTAACCAAGGAGGACTTGATCTCGAATGATGCGAGGGCCCTTAATGCCGCCTGGCTATCACTTAGTATAAGTATCCTTTCATTCCTATAGTTCCTGCGAATATTAATCTCAGCGCACATACTGATGGCATAGACCTCCGCTTGAAAGATGCTAGGGAAAGTCCCCAGGGACACCGAAAGCTTCAGCCTAGGGCCGTACACGCCTGCTCCAATCCCCGCGGGTGTTTTAGAGCCGTCCGTGTACCACTGTATTGTGCTCGCCTGTATGTGACTCTCCATAATAGAGGTACACCAGGTCGCCTTGCTATAAGTGTGGGTCCTGAAATTTCTCTTGAATGTCACCTCTCTGTTGATATCGTCCCTGGGGAACAAAGCCAGGGGGAGCTGGGTGCCTAGCTTGTCCCTGTTCCTAGATGATAACACCTTGCCTTTGCCGAAGCCCTCTCTCGCAAAGTTAAGGAGGGTTCGCTTTGCAGCCTGTTCAATTGAGAGATGCAGTGGCTCGAGTTCCAGCATTACCTCTAGCGCTGCCGTCGGGCATGTGCGCATTGCTCCCGTAATGCAAACACATGCCAGACGTTGAATCTTGGAGAGGGTCTGCCTCACCGTTCCTATAGTAGTCCTGGAATACCAAGCCACCGCACCATAAGTCACTATTGGTTTCACTATCATTGTGTACATCCATCTGAGGATCCTCGGAGTGCACCCCCAGGATTTACCCGCCAGACGTTTGCACACCATCATCGCTCTCGTGGCCTTAGAGGTGACCGCATCTACATGGGCCCTCCACAGAAGCTTGGAGTCCAGGGTAAGCCCCAGATACCTAACCTCTGTGGCGACACTGATTGCGACCCCGTCCAAGGTCAAGTTCCTCATCCCCTGGAGATTTCGTTTCTTGGTGAAGGGGACTATGGCTGTCTTAGAAGGGTTGATATTTAGACCTACGTCTGTGCACCACCTTTTCGCAAGGTTAAGTCCTTTTTGGACGATGTCACAGAGAGTACTTGCGAACTTCCCTCTAGCGATAATCACTATGTCGTCCGCGTACCCTTGGCAGCGGACGCCCTCGTTAGTGAGTATCTGTAGGAGTTCGTCCACAACTAAGCTCCACAGTAGAGGAGATAATCCCCCCCCTTGTGGGCACCCTTTAGTCGTTTGTATTTGAACGACGCTGTCACCGACTTCAGTTTCGGCAATCCTGGTCTGAAGTAACCTTGCTATCCATCTTCGGATGGTTGGCTGAACGTTATGTTTCCCAAGAGCTCTGTCGACTCCCAAATGGGAGGCGTTATCGAAGGCCCCCTCGATATCGAGGAAGGCACAGAGCACCACCTCATCACACTCAAAGGCCCCTTGTATTTCCTCCGTTAAGGCATACAGCGCAGTATCCGTGGATCTCCCCACCCTGTACGCGTGCTGGTTGGAATGCAGAGGGGTTTGTTTTAGAGTGTTATACCTGATTTCATGGTCAATAATTTTCTCCATTGCCTTTAACATAAAGGATGTGAGACTTATCGGCCTGAATGACTTGGCAAGAGAGTAATCCCTCTTACCTACCTTCGGGATAAAAGTAACCCTAGCCCTTTGCCACACCTTGGGAATGTGAGCCAGTGCTAGACTGTCCCTCATAATGTCCACCAGATGTGGCAGTAAGAGCTCCCCGCCCTGCTTTAGTAGCGCCGGACATACACCATCCACCCCAGGGGCCTTGTACCGTTCGAAGGAGTCCAGAGCCCACCGCACTGTTTGCCGGTTTATAAGGCTTCTAGCCACCTTCCAGTCCGGTGGGGATGGCCTGAACGCACGGAACAACGTATCCCCAGCGGTGGGAATGGCGTCCGGAAAGTGGGCCGATAGCAGGGCGAGTGCCCTCTCCTGTTCATTACCTGAAAAGGCCCCATTAGGTAGCCTAATAGCCAGTCTGGTCCCTGTGTTGTCTCTCGCTAAGGCTTTATGCAGCCTAGCAGCTGCAGGAGTAGATGCGATATTCTCACAAAAGGTTCTGAAGCTGCTACGCTTGGCCTTCCTAATCTCCTTATTGTATTTTGTTAGACAGACTGAGTACTCCTCCCAGCTCCCGGTGCGCTTTGCCCTGTTGAAAAGTCTTCGCACATCTTTCCTAAGAACTGAGAGTTCCCGTGTCCACCAGGGAGGCTGAGCTTTCCCTTTTGGCTTTGACACGGGACAGCTGGAGGTAAAGGCATCCAGAATGGTGCCGTTCAGCTTGTTGACCCTGTCCTCTAACTCCATACAATCCACCTTTCTATGTTGTGCCTCTATTCTGCTTAGGTTCAACCTAAGTACCTCTTCATATTTATCCCAGTCTGTTTTCCTGGGGTTCCTCTTTGGGTGACCTGTCAGAACCTCAGCTCCCAGTGCAAATCGGATAATCCTGTGATCCGACAGTGAGGGCTCAGATGAGACCCGCCACTGAACGATCAGAGGGCTGGCCAGTCTGTTGCTGAGAGTGATGTCGAGTACCTCCTCTCTGACCCTGGTTATGAACGTTGGTTCATTACCGACATTATGGATGCACAGGTCTTCACTGATAATATATTCTAATAAGCACTCACCCCTACGGTTTGTGTCCGAGCTGCCCCACTCTATATTGTGGGCGTTCGCATCGCAGCCAAGAATCGCCGGAAGTCGTTTCCTGCGGCAAAATTCCAGCAGCTGCTGTACCTCAAGAGGCGGCACGTTGGCGTTGTCCCCCGGAAAGTAGGCTGCAGCCAAGACCACCTCCAGTTCCTTCCCGTTGACCCTTAAGGTAGCTTGGACCGCTACCAGATCCTGTGTAAGAAATTCTGTAATGCAAAAGTAATTAATATTATTCTTTAGCACTACGCACGCTCTGGGCCTCTCGCAGGAAAGGTCCCAAATTACCTTATTGTTGTTATGATTGAGGCCCCTCACCTGGCCTCTGTAGGTCCACGGTTCCTGAATCAGTAGGATTCCCAGGTCCTCCGTGGCAAACCTGCTTGCAATGATCGCCGAGGCGGCCACCGCGTGATGCAAGTTGACCTGGGCTACTGTTAGCGCTGTTGGGCTCATAGTTGGGGCTCGTCCTCGATGTTCGAGAGCCGTGCCTCACCCTCGCCCTCTCTGTCGAGTTCGAGCCTGCTTATGTCCGCTAGGAGCTCTTGTGTGGTGCGCATGTAGTCGGTGACACTTGGCCCGGGAGCGCTCACAAGAGCTGGTGCCTGTGCTAATTCCGATAGCTGATCTCCCAGTGGGGCCGTGGTCGACTCGGTCGCTGGGGCAGCAGTGGAGTCAGTAGTCTCGTCGACTTGCATGTCTTGGGACTCTGACTCCTTGCTGCCTGTCGTCTTATGCCGCCATGGCCGCACCGTAACAAAACTGTACCGGAAGTTGATTGTGAATCCGGCCCTCTTAATGCTGACATACGACGCCTCATCGATCCCCAGGTTGAGCCTGAGACCGTTATCTTCGGCGCCGCATGAAACCACCTTCCACGCAGCAGTGTGGATGTCCTCATTCTGGGCCTTGATGAGCCCCAGCACGTACTCCGCCGATTTATCGGCGCATCTTGGGAAGAACACCGAGATATTATGCACCGGCGGGATATCATCCCCCCTCTTGGTACATAACGCGGGCCCCTCCCATCCCTCAATGTTTGGTGCCTTATCCACCAGCCATGCTGCGGTCCGCTCATCCTTGCAGTCCACAAGGAGCATACCTGACCTGAAAAATACCCCACAAAAGACCAGTGCGTGCTTCCACCCTTTAAGGACCTCATCCATGATGGCGTCCTGGAGTTTGGTCAGGTCCTCAGGGCTTAGGGCAGCAGCAGGGTAATCACAGGGCAGTACAGCCACCCGGATGCCTTTAAGAGCATCCGAATAGCTAGGCTGCTTAGTGATTCCCTCCTGTGGCTGACCCTGGCCCGCGGACCCATCCAAGCCCCTAGACTCTGTTGGAGGGGGTGGGAGCCCCCGCGGCCGTTTGGGGGACGGTGGCTCAGGTGGTGTGACCTGTAGGCTGGTGCGTTTTGGAGTAGCTGTTGTTGAGCCTGTTGTGGTACCTGTAGGTTCCCCGCTTCTCCGCCATTTGGCGGGCGCGGGTCTCTGCTGCTGTTGCCCGCTTCTCTGCTTTTCAGCAGGCGCGGGTTTCTGATGCTGTTGCCCGCTTCTCTGCTTTTCAGCAGGCGCGGGTTTCTGATGCTGTTGCCCGCTTCTCTGCTTTTCAGCAGGCGCGGGTTTCTGATGCTGTTGCCCGCTTCTCTGCTTTTCAGCAGGCGCGGGTTTCTGATGCTGTTGCCCGCTTCTCTGCTTTTCAGCAGGCGCGGGTCTCTGATGCTGTTGCCCGCTTCTCTGCTTTTCAGCAGGCGCGGGTCTCTGATGCTGTTGCCCGCTTCTCTGCTTTTCAGCAGGCGCGGGTCTCTGATGCTGTTGCCCGCTTCTCTGCTTTTCAGCAGGCGCGGGTCTCTGATGCTGTTGCCCGCTTCTCTGCTTTTCAGCAGGCGCGGGTCTCTGATGCTGTTGCCCGCTTCTCTGCTTTTCAGCAGGCGCGGGTCTCTGATGCTGTTGCCCGCTTCTCTGCTTTTCAGCAGGCGCGGGTTTCTGATGCTGTTGCCCGCTTCTCTGCTTTTCAGCAGGCGCGGGTTTCTGATGCTGTTGCCCGCTTCTCTGCTTTTCAGCAGGCGCGGGTTTCTGATGCTGTTGCCCGCTTCTCTGCTTTTCAGCAGGCGCGGGTTTCTGATGCTGTTGCCCGCTTCTCTGCTTTTCAGCAGGCGCGGGTAGTTCACCTCTCTGCTGCATGCCGGCGGTTGCAGCCGTCTTACCACTTTCTTGTGCCTCTTTCTCCACCTCTTGCCTTACTTCCGCCATTGCGCGGGCTACGCTCGGCTTCTTCCCCTGCTCCAGGTACCGGAGATACCACTTGACCCCCGATCCACTAAGACCAGCTCGATGGTGGTCGTCAAGGGCTCCCGGTTGACCGGAGGGCGGAAGTGGAGGCGGTCTACACCTGCGGCTTTTCTTTTTGCTGTCTTGCAGCTGCCACCCTGACTCGAGCGATGAGGTTCGACTAGGAGACCTGCGGTGCCTACTGCTAGAGCGGTGCCCACTGCCTGAGCGATGCCTGCTCTTCGAGCGATGCCGACCCTCGGATCGGCCTCGGCTCCCCGAGCGGTCATGGCTCCGGGAGCGGTCACGACTCCTGGAGCGACGCCAACTGGCCCCCCGGTTCCTACTTGGCGATCGGTGCCTGTTTTTTGAGGCCAGAGCCTCTGCACCCTTGGTGCCCTCCGACCGAAGCTGCGCCCGATCCACGCCGCCACTGCTAGTGCTTGGCCTCTCATCTTCTCTGGCGTGTTCAATAAAAAGGGCAGCCTCCTCCTCGGATAGGCTCGCAAGAAAGCCTCCCCTGCGCCTGGTGCCTTTACCTTCGCCCAGCATAGAACTGCCGAGCTTGACCGTTGGTACCTTTGGTGCCCTTGACATAACTGTCTTCGTGGCTGCTGCTGCTGTTGTAGCTGTAGTTGTGACTGTTGTAGAGGCTGTTGCTGATGGTGTGGCTGTTGCAGCTGTTGTGGCTGTAGTTGTAGCTGTAGCTGTAGCTGTTTTCGCGGGTTTCGCGATGGTTTTTGTTGTTTTTGTTGTTTTTGTGTTTTTTTGGTTTTTAGTTGTATTCATCTTGTTCGTACGACTGCCAGCCCGGCTAGGCAAGCTCAGCAGTCAAAGTTGTAATAGGGGATCTCATCTGGTCCGCCGCGCCAGCGCCCCATGTCGCGGTAAGGCCACCGTTACTCCTCGATGCGGCCCGGTGTCGAAGAGGCGCCGTTATATTACAGCCGGTTTATTCCCTCCTGGCTGCAAACCGTCCAATAGGCTCGGTCTCGCGTAACACCCTGGATTAGGAGGTGGCAGTTCTTGGTCACCGTTGGCCGGCAGCCCCAATCTGGAGACAAGGTAGCGCAGAAGCGACGAGCGCGTCCACGATACCCCAGACCAGAGATGGGCTGATCGGCAATTCAGCTAAGCCCCCGCACCAACGACAAGGTGCCTGCCCTAGCGAGGGAATATGTACATATGTATGCATGCATGTACATACATATATATGCTAATATTATGTGGAGCATTGGTGAAAATTTATCAAAAACGATATGTACAGCAAAAATACGAATTCAGTCTAATTATGTATGTACAATGAATATGGTAGGAAACCGTAATAATAATAATTTTGGTCTTTTTTATCTTCACCTATTTAACTTGTCTATTGTCTGGCGACCGCTGGTGTAGTGGTTAGCAGTGCGCGCTTCCATTCCGCAGGGCCTGGTTCAACCCAACATCAAAAAATAAAAAAATAAAGAACACAGTTTTGTTTTTTTTTCTAACAGCGGTCACCCCTGGGGAGGCAATGGCAAACCTCCGAGTGTATTTCTGCCATGAAAAACAGCTTCTCACAAAAATACAATCGCTGTTCGGAGGCGGCGTAAAACTGTAGCTTCCTCCCCTTTATGTGACAACACCAAGGCGCACGCCACAAATTGGAGGAGAAGCTCGGCCTAACACTAGCAAATGTGCAAGGGCAAATTATTATTATTATTTAACTTATCCAAATATGTAGTTCAATTAAAGGCGAATTTGATAAGGTAGTGTTGGGGCGACAGCTGAATTTTTCGCCGTAAAAAGCATGACATCAAAATGATGTGTTTGTTGTAATTCATACTGTCATTGTGCGTATAATTTGTGAGTGTAATTTTTTACTTATGTACTTATATATTTTATTAAATGTACATTGATGGTAAATTTTTTTTCTTCAAGATGCATCCAATTCAGCGAATAATTTATGCGTTTGGTCATCGTACCTTTTCCATGCCTATACTTACAAAGAAGCCCTCAAGCGGTTCCATAATGGCATCTTTGATAAATGTGCGCGAAAATTCCTCGTTTGTGCTGGCTCCTGAGTCATCTGATAAGGGTATGATTATTCTGAACCGACCTAACGCTTTAAACGCACTTAATTTAGATATGACAAGAAAAATATATAAACACTTGAAAAAATGTGAATTGTCGAAATTAATGGTAATAATCAAAGGCGCTGGAGGAAAGGCATTTTGTGCCGGTGGCGATGTACGATCCATAGTCGAAGCAGGGCCTACTGAGGAATCTAAGGCTTTTTTCCGAGAAGAATATACATTAAATGCATTAATTGGCAATTACATTATACCGTACATTGCTATTATGGATGGCATTACCATGGGTGGTGGTGTTGGCCTCTCTGTTCATGGGAAATACCGTATTGCAACTGAACGTACACTTCTCGCTATGCCCGAAACCGCTATCGGTCTTTTCCCGGACGTAGGTGGTTCTTATTTCCTGCCGCGGCTACAGGGAAAACTTGGACTCTTCCTTGGGCTGACTGGGTTTAGACTGAAAGGAGATGATGTATTGAAAGCGGGAATAGCAACGCACTATTGTGAGAGTACGAAACTAGGAGATTTACAAAATGATCTGCTTAATTGTAAAGATGCAGATATAGTACCCAATATCCTTGAAAAGTATAACTCACCCTCTAAAAATGATTTCATTCTGAACGCAGTCATGGATAAAATAAATAAATGTTTCACAGCTAATTCTGTTGAGGAAATTGTTGAAAATCTGAAAAGGGATGGAAGCGATTGGTCCAACAAGACTCTTGAGGTAAGTCTTTAAAAACTGAAATCTATGTATGTACATTAAAGTGGTCCAAAAATGTATGTAAAAAAAATAAGGTCGAATTTTTAATGCCGCCACCCCCTAGGATTGTTATATAGAATTCTTGAAAATCAATATTTTTCGATCGGAAAACTTTACTCATCTTCAGGAGATTCCCAGTAATAATACTCAATTGTTTCTTTAACAATTTTTTCATGGTAACTATATTTTATAGGTCCTCCAAAGCCCTTAGAAAATGCAATGGGGGACCAATAAAAAATCTTAATCATAAAATCATCATAAAAAATGGTTAAATAAACAATTGGATATTAATATTGGAAGTCTCTTGAAGAGACCCACAGTTTTCCGGTCGAAAAATATTGATTTTCAAGAGTTTTATACCATTTCTACGAAAAATCGTTGTTTCTCCATATAAAATACATGGAAAACTTTGAGCGCTTTGAGCACTCCCTAAATATTTTTTGATTTCAAAATAAAAAATAGGGGTATATTTTTTCGATATAGATCAATCCTAGGGTGTGCCAGCATTAAAACTCCGACTTTATTTTTTTGGACCACTCTGATGCACATTAGGGTGTCCCATAAAATTTCGTTTGAGAAATTTGATACACTTACCATCCAAACTTTTTCGTTTTGAACTAAATAACATATCGAGCCCTAATCGCCAAAAATATGTAAGCGACATTTTTTTTCAAAATTTTATTTTTGACGCAGAAATAAATCTACACTTTTTCCAGTTGGATTTTGGAAGGCGTCAATTGGATTTTAGAATAGTCAATTGTATTTTAGAAAGCGTAAATTGGATTTTAGAAAATGTAAAGTGAATTTTAGAACATTCTACAAAAATTTTGAAGTAGCCAGTTTTTTCTTATGTGCGGTATTTGTCAATGCAAATTTTTCTATGTAAAATATGTATTTACATAGAAAAATATTTAGGCAATGACGTGAAATTATCGATATGATTCGACCCTCGAAAAACGACTTGCATTCTACACGACTCTCGCAATGAGGGTGATTATCTTATTAATTTGAGTTTTAGACATTCGATACGATACCAGGGTTCTGGTACTCGATTCCAAAACATATCGCTTTAAAACTATCGTGTAAAAAATATTGGTATAGAATGCCAAAAGTATCGATATGGTATCGTATCGTATCGAAATTCGTGTCCCTATGCAATGGTTTCGGTTGCCGCCGGACTAATTTTTTAAGCATTTCTCTGCAGACGAATCGTTCGTGTTGCCTATCGTTCATGATACAGAATAAGGCTGCCAGTCAGGGTTTTAGCTGTGCGTTTGTGCGAAACTTAAAGTGCGAAACGTTGCCATATGTTTGTTTAAAAAGCTGTAGAATATTTCACATTTTTCCACTTTCGCTCAAATGCACACATTTTGCATTAAAGGGTGAACTCTAGTAACATTTCTTTATCGAAATAGTTTTAAGCAAAAGATGAAAGGGGAAAAACAAATTTTAATTGCAAAGTGAAATATTTTGGGATATAGATCTCAAATAAGTTACATATATGCAAGTGCAAATAGCGAAATAATTAGTGATAACGTAACGGTGCAAGTTCTATGTGCATTGTATATATATACACTGCCGAAAGAAAGTATTGGCACAGCAAATTTTTCACAATATATGCAACAATTTCCATTCTAATATTTTTCCGCAAATTTGTTATAAAAATATGGTTCATTCTACAACAAAAATTATAAAAGTATAGTTCCTAAACTTTGTGCAAAACTCCCGAGAATTCAGCAAATTTTCATCAAAATCTTCAACCTTTTAATCAGATTTTTTAGAATTTTTTTGAGTATGCAGTTTGCAGCCCATTAAATTCTAGTAAAAAATTACTCAAAAATCGCGTTGATTTTTGAAATTTTTTTGTTGAAGGAGTTTTGCATTTTTTCCATATAAAGTATTTTCAAAAAAAAATTTCTGTATGGAAGATACTGCGTGAAAATATGTAAATATTATAAAAAATGGATGTATGTATTGTCATAAATTGAAAATATGTATGACGGGTTTTACACGGTGCAAGTCATGGTGAAATTGTACCAGGTGAAGTAATAAGAGCGAGAAGAAGGATTTTGTATTGATTCTGCACTATCTTATTTGAAAATTTGCCTTTTTTTTATAAACCAGCCGATTGACAGAAAATAAATGTTTGCACCAAGTATTGAATTCAATTCTGCTTGCAACTGGAAGAGAGGGGTGAGAAGGGAAGAGTACACATTCGCCTGTACTGTCAAGGCGTTTCAAGTTTCAAGTTTCTTGTTTTGCTTTTTACATTTTCGTTGTTTCCCAAGAACGAAAAACTTGAATTCAAAACAAGTTAAAGTCTCAAGTTCGAGCAGAGCCGAACATTAAATACCCCGCGCAAGTAGATGTGGGCGTGGTTATTGTCGGATTTTGAGATACACATACAGCGAACCAAATAAAAACTGGGACGGGACTTTTTAGTAAGTTTTGGCTATTTTTATACATTTTATTTAACGTTTACTATTTTTTTAAGAAATTATAGCTGGTTAATTAACAAATATGAAATAAATCCAAATTTCAGACTTTGTGCAAAAGTCATGAAAATTTTGCAAAGTTTGACCAAATCCTCTAATGTCTTGATCAGCATCTTTAGACAAAATTTTGGTATTAAGCTTTGTAGCCCATTAAATTTTAGCAAGCAAATTGCAAATTTTAAGTATCTTGGACTTACCGTTGATTTTTGGCAATTTTTTTTATTGACGATGCTCCGCATTTTTTTCATATAAAAAAATTTCCGAACACAAACCGCCAAAAATCAATGGTAAGTCCTAGCATCTACAGCCCAAGCTCTCTCATTTGACACATCATTTTCGAAAATCAAACGAACGGTGCAGATTTCATGACATGGACAAAAAATGCCTTTAGAATTATATATATAGTTTTTTCGGCTTTTCTTATTTCTTTTTCGCTCTGTAACTTTTTAATGAACAAATAAAAAAGTGGTACACGAGGATCATAGTTCAATAATATATTGTACAATAGAGCACAACACACGTATTTGGCTAAATTTTCCAATTCCAGAAGATGTGCTAATAAAAAATATGTATTTTTACCATTGAGCACGCATCGTAACCTTTTCAAGAAGTTGTTTTTAATTTCTTCTAATGAGAGCACATAAGCCTGCCATGTCTAGATTGATTCCTCTTATGCTCCAGAGCACTATAAAAGTTATCCGATAACAGTTTTAGGTACGCATCAGCTACAGTATACAATAAAACCCGCAAGTGTAAGAATTTAAAAAAGGAGTCACGCCTCTTTGACTCTTCATAACTTCTTTTCTATTGCAAGCACTTACATCTAACGTGGTGTTTTCGATTCTCCTCTCCAAATACTTCCAGTGAATTATAAACTCAAACATGACCAATCAACGCCCCAATTTTTGCAACGTAAAAAAATAAAATAAATAGGAGTCGCTCATTTATTTATGAAAATTGCCCAATTTTATTTCTAAATTATATGCATATTTGGGTAGAAAATATGTATGGTGGTCCTTTTTTGCATTTACATAATCTACACAATATAAGTAACCTGATTTGTGTTAATAAACAAGCGAAAATTATGTGTCCGAAGAAAAATTGGCGAGTCATGCGAAAGTTCGAACTAATTGAGAATTGCCCATATGTAAAAGCGGCAGAAGATGTGTATTTGCTAATACCGGTAAAAATATATCGATAATGTTTACAATATCGCTTATTTTTGTATTATCTTCTCGTTTATCGTGTAATGTATAGTTGAATATATTCTGCTATAAACTAATTTTTGCATTACTATATAATGTTAGATCAAATGTATAAATTTACTATTCGGACTACTTTTCACCTAATTTCAGTATCTATTTTAGAATTAAAATTTATCATGCATTAAATAATGAAACACTTACGTAATTCCTAACTCATTTTCCGACTGGGATGAGTTGCATTCGATTTCGAAAGTGAAATTCATATTATGAACTAGCAACCGTGTCGAAATTATCGTTGAGTATAAAATTTTTTGTCTAACAGAATTTTGCTTTCGATAGTGTGGCGAAGTGTTAGAAAATTGTGAAAAATGTATGATTTCGCATTTGTTTTCTTACTTTTTGGCGGCTAGACAATAATTTTAAAAATTTTGTATTAATTTCATGCAGTTCTAACGTCGTGAATACTAAACACATACCTTGTTTATACCTACGAAGAAACCGCATTAACAAAAAACCGATTTGATTCAACAAATATTTCTTTCAAACGTTTATTCCTCAGTCTTTATAGTGCACTCGATTAAACCGTATTGAAAAGTAAACAAACTTCGTTACTTTCATTCGATATTTATTTAATAATAAATTTACGCGGTGGACCGAAATGGAAACGAGCAGAAATACAAATTTATTAATAATAAATACAATTAAAAACGGGCTGTATAAAGAAGAATAGCCAATTTTGATTTTACGTTAAATGAGTTATTCGTTTATACGGTTTTTTTTTAACCGATGTGAGAAATAAAAAAAAAGATTTGAAAACAAATTTGAGTCAATACACCTATCGATTTCAGCACGCATTGAAATTTTGTTTATGCATCTGATTTGAACCACACCGAACTGAGTCATAGCGCTTTATGTGTCGGTATAAACAAGGTAACAAGCTCGAAAAGCTGGTTTTACTTGTGAAAGAAAATTCCAATACTCAGTTGGCACGATCTCTGAGAACAAAATCATATACCTTGTTTATACCAACACATGAAGCGCTTTGACCCAGTTCGTTGTGATTACACCGCGCAAATAAATAATTTAAGAAATATCGAATAAAAATAATAAATTTTGTTTACTTTTGAATACGGTTTCAGCGAGTGGGCCATAACGACAAAGGTATAAATGCTTGAAATAAATATGTGTTGAGGCAGATCAGCTTTTTGTTAATGCGGTTCTTGGGTAAGTATAAACAAGGTAATAGAGCTGTTTATAGATTTGGATCACAAATTTTCTTAAATATATGGTATGTCAAAATATATTCGAAAGACTACACTTAAACTCTCTTAAACGTTTTCTGCTCCTGGCCAGTTTTCTAAGCTCTCGTCCTCTGACGAATCGATGAACCAGAACTCCGTGTTACTAATTTTTACGTTTTTATAAACTCGCTTTCTTTTTTATTCCATTTCAATTTGCACAGATTCACATATGTACATATGTATAAGCACTAGGGTGGTCCAAAAACAGCAAAGTCGGAATTGTAATGCTCTCACCCCCTAGGATTGCTCTATATCGAAAAAAGTATACCCCTATTTAGAGGTTGCTCAAAGCGCTCAAAGTTTTCCATGTATTTTTATATGGGAAAAATAAAATGTTTCGTAGAAATGGTTAGAATTGTTGAAAATCAATATTTTTTGATCGGAAAACTCTGGTTCTCTTCAGGATACTTTCAATAATAATACCCAATTGTTTATTTAACCATTTTTTACACCCGAGCGCACTTGTGCACAAGGGTATATTAATTTTGTTCACATAACGGTTGTTTGTAACAGCCAAAACGAATCGAGATAGATATAGACAAATGTATACATAAATGATCAGGATGAAAAAAGAAATCGATTAAGCCATGTCTGTCTGTCCGTCCGTCTGTCCGACCGTCCGTGTACACAATAACTCGAGAAAAAATTGAGATATCTCAACGAAATTTGGTGTGTAGGTTTCTCTTAATCCAAGGTAAGGCGGTATTGAAATCGGACTGTAACCACGCCTACTTCCTATATAACGGTAATTTCCAGAAATACGAAAACTGCGATATTTTAGTAACTACTGAAGATAATTCACTCAAAATTGATATTTACAATAATTTTTAGACGAAAAATAAGAATATTATAAAGTTTTGGAAAATGGGCGTAGCCACGCCCACTTATGGTTACATGTGTATATCTTGGTAACCGCTGCACCAATTTCTTCCAAACTTTGCACAGTTGTTGGCCTTGGTACAACATACAAAATCGCCTAAAATTTTTAAAATCGGGCGATAACCACGCCCACATCCCATATAACGGTAATTTC
>NW_016157208.1:392821-397058 GCF_001687245.7 Rhagoletis zephyria
TAAAATTTTGGAATGGTGTGGCACCGCCCACTTAGAACACATATACATATGTATGTCGGTGACCGTTCTACCTATTTGTACCAAACTCGGTGTGGTTATTGTGCTTGCCACATATAAGCAAAACGTTGAAAATTATTGAAATCGGACTAAAATAACGGCCGCTTCTCATATAACGGTAAATTTCAGAAATGCTTGAAACTTCAATATTTCGAAATTGAAGGACGCTAATTTACTCAAAATTGATACACCCCGGCTTACCATCTAGCGGAAGGTTTCGGAAAGGTGAAAAAACATATATAAAATACTTGCGCCGGGTATTTAATGTTCGGCTCCGCCCGAACTTAGACTTTCTTACTTGTTAATACTAACGATTTTTTATTTGTCGCCCATAGCATTTTTCGGGGTGTTTGTTGGTTTTTGGCGGACCTATAAATTATAGTTGCAATGAAAAAATGGTTAAATAAACAATTGGGTATTATATCTGCAATAATACCAGAGTTTTTGGTAGAAAAATATTGGTTTTTAGGTATTCTATACCATTTCTACGAAAAGTAGTTTTTCCCTATATATACGGTGACCATCCGTCCTTTATTTTAAAGGGCAGTCCTTTATTTTAACCCCCTGTCCTTTATAACTTTTTTCAAAATAAAGGACGCCTTTTGTCCTTTATTTCTTGAACTGTCCTTTAAATCAGCTCTGCATTTTTGAGAGGTAAATTTTTAAACACAGAATATGAAAAATAAAAATGTCCCTTATAAAATATTTTGAAAACCTTCGTCAGCTTGTTTCGCACCCCACTTACGGGCTTTTATTTAATCGGTAATCTTTGTACAATCTATAAAGCACAGGGAAAGTTGTGCTCAGGAACGTGTTGCACGCTGAGTTTCCAGTTCCACTGAAGGAGAAAAATAAACCCCCTATCGCTCAGTGGCTCAAAACTGGCATTTAGTGTTCGTAATTCACTGCCGCCTTAATTTTTTTCACTTAATTTGATCATTTTTTTATGAAAGCTTATAATATTTGCAAGAGACCAGTTGAGTCTGATTTGTGAATTTTTATTTGGTTATATTAAATTTTTTAGTAAAAAATGCAGAAAAAGTGGCAATTTAAAAAAAATGTATTCTCCTGTTCCAGTTAATAAATATTGCATAACAAAGACTAGNCCGCCTTAATTTTTTTCACTTAATTTGATCATTTTTTTATGAAAGCTTATAATATTTGCAAGAGACCAGTTGAGTCTGATTTGTGAATTTTTATTTGGTTATATTAAATTTTTTAGTAAAAAATGCAGAAAAAGTGGCAATTTAAAAAAAATGTATTCTCCTGTTCCAGTTAATAAATATTGCATAACAAAGACTAGTTGAAAACAATTGTATGGTTCTCCCACAACGAAAGAATTAGAAACAAAAAAAAAATGTTATAAAAAAATGTTCACCAAAATATTTTTTTTTAGTAAAAATTGGTTGAAAAATGAAGACTCCGGTGAATTATGAACATTAAATTCCAATTTTGAACCACTGTGTCCTGGCTTCGCCGTGCAGTATGAATTACGGTAAACGCATTTTGGCAGCAAAGGATGGCGATGTCCTGGAAAATGATTTGGTTTCATTTTTCGGAATCGGTTAATTAACTGGTAAATATCTGATTTAAATTACAATATGGGTAAGGTACTTTTATCATACAAGTTGTATGTACGTATTCCCAACTCATTTTGAAAAAAATGTCCTTTATTTTACGTTGGTTAATATGGTCACCGTACCTATATAAAATACATGGACAACTTTGGGCGCTTTGAGCGACCTCTAAATATTTTGTGATTTAAAAATAAAAAAATAAGGGTATACTTTTTTTCGGTATTGAACGATCCTAGGGGGTGAGAGCATAAAAATTCCGACTTTACTTTACTTTTTCACATACATTTTTGGACCACCCTGATTAGCACACTATTTAGTTTGCTCGATTTGTAAACAAAGCTTCTCAGCGGTAAAAAATATACTATTGTGAACAACCTAAACAAGCGAAATTAACAATAGCCAAATATTAAATGAAAACTCGTTCGATCAGCACCTTCGACCACAGTCGAAGATCGAATGCAATAATAGGGGCCTACAATTTCCCACTGGGTAAATTTGGTGAGCCTGTTTACCGGAAAAGTTAAGTAAAATTCGATCAAATAATGGAATTATTCTGGAATGTTATGGTATATTACTGTTTTTTGGGTCGAGGAATTCATTTTTGATTTTAAGACTTACGCTAGGTGGCGCTGACGTACAATTTTTGCTATTTTCTATGGTTTTTCATCGAAAAATAGTAATTTTACTATTTGTCCATTTTTTATTCCTGTTTCATTGTAAAAGTTAAGTAGCATTTACATGAGGCGATTTTGTAAACGATTCAACATCGCCTGAATAGTTGAAGGCGATTTTATTGCTTTCTAGAAAATGGAAACACAGTTTACACAGGCTACGTAGTGGAAAAGGATGTTGAATCGCTTAGAAAATCGCATCATGTAAATGTTGATTTATGCTGGATGATGTTACAAAGATCATTTAATTATTTTTGTTAATAAATAAAATTATAGTTTAAAAAACTAAAACCTCCCTATTATAATTGCCATTCGTACTGTCATCAGGTATGAAACTTGAGAATAGAAATCGCTGCATCTTTTAGGCGCATCAATATTACATAGTTACAGTAATAAAAATATAGTAATACTAGTAATAATCTTTATTCATGCATATTTCTTTATTCTAAAAACCACATGCATTCCTTTTGGTTGTTAACTTTAACTTGGTATTTCGGCAAGATCGTACTCTACTCAATACGCCATGTGTTAAGCAATCCTCTTTGTGGACGCGCAATTGATCGATCCTTCAAGTGGTTTCGATTAATTACACCAGGCTGAGGTTCAAATACCCAATCGGCTAAATCTCGCAAAAATAATCTCTTGTGGCTCTAATCTTAATTTTTGAGTCTGGCGAAAGTTCTCGCCCTTCTATATCCCGCAAGAGAAAACTGAAATAACCAGATTCTCTGAAACGCATATTTATCGAGAGTTTAAAATACTTTACCGTTCCCTCATTTCGCCCGCCAGGATTTTTTTAAGTTTTCCAACATTATAAAACTATACAAAATTGAAAATAAAGAAATGAAATTGTTCAAAATTGGTGAAAATGAGAAAATGAATGATTTTAAAAATCTTTCCCTGCAAATATGTATATCGAACGGTTCTCAAATCTGAAATGTTTGTGCAAAGTTGTGTGCAAAGAAAGTAAATTGTCTCTGTACGATTATATATAGATATATATATAGATTTATAATACAAATAGAACCATATTTGCCTCAGAAAAAACATCGAAATAAACCATGTAAGATTTATATGGGTATCTGTACAGAGGCAAAAGCAACATTTTTGTTTTGCAGATCTTCCGCTGTATCATATGAAAAAAAAACAGGGACGAAAACGAATAAATGGAACATAAAAATGCTCAAATCAAAATAAAGCGACAGCGCAGCAGCGATGTTGTTGTTGACACTGTGTATCAGTGTTGCCAGAACTTTTTGGACGAACCGGCTAAATTGGCAAATAAAACCGGCTAAAATGTTTCAACTAAATTTCACAAGTTTTATTTAAATAAATCACGAGTAAAAAGACTATTTCTTGGAGAGAAGTTATAAATTCGAGCCGGAAAAAATTTTTCCAGCAAGAATTTGCAATTAGGAAAAACATATGATTGTGGCACATGGTTGGATTTTTTGTCGACGATAATTTGAATAAACAAGTTCGTTAAATTTAAAAATTTACAAACTGGAGCGATTTTAAAATGAAAAATGTAAGTCAATACTTGTTTACTTAATTAATTTAGTTAATTCCAATGCTTTGAAAGGTACTCGGAAAAAAACTGTATTCTTAAGAAATTGAAACGTATGTTGAAGAAGTCGGACTGACAAGATATATACACGTAGATCCTGTTTTTTGCTCCTCTGAAAGAATTTTAAAAATTCAAATAAAGCATACATGCACAGTTTCGGATGAAAACCGAAATAATGCATATGTGAAAGACGAAGGTATGCATACATGCACAGTTTCGGTTGAAAACCGAAATAATGCATATAACAATAACCGAAATAATGCATACATGCACAGTTTCGGTTGAAAACCGAAATAATGCATATGAGAAAATACCGAAATTATGCATATGCATACTTTCGTTTTAAAAGCGAAATAATGCATATG
>NW_016157208.1:399768-406497 GCF_001687245.7 Rhagoletis zephyria
AAAAAAACGAAGTAATGCATACATGCACAGTTTCGGTTTAAAACCGAAATAATGCATATGGTAAAAACCGAAATAAAGCATACATGCACAGTTTCGGTTGAAACCGAAATAATGTCTAAATGCACAGTTTCCATATGCGCAATTTCGGTGCCCCATTTTTTTCTGCAAAACGGCTAACAAATCGGCTTCTGGCTAAATCGACATTTCTCCGGCTGTTTGCTATCGCAACCGGCTAAATCTAGCCAGAAAACGGCTAAAATCGCAACACTGCTGTGTATGAATATACAGAACCAACGGGAACATTTTCTTTGCAGATCTTCCGCTGTATCGCTGCCTACATGCACACGAACGTAGCAATGCTTTGAACGATATGAAACAAAAACAGAAACGAAAGGGAATAAATGGAACAATTTTTCATTCTCTTATGTCCCGCTGAGACGCTGCCTCTCGAAATGAACGTAGCAATGCTTTGCTCAATGTAAAAATTTGTAAATCTTTCGACACAAAAATTTCGAAAATGGTTTAATGAATCTTAAATCTGCAAATTTGTGCAAAGTTTCAGATCGAGCACTTTAATTTGATGTATAATTTACCTCTGTACGACCTTTAGATCGCTGGGAATAAGCGCCTTATTTGAGATTAATATATAGATTACAGAAGTATTTATGTTAAATTTGTATGAGAACAGTTATTTTTATAACAAAATGAGTTTTTTATTTATCTTTAAAAAAAATATGCTATGAAAGTAGAGCTCTTGATTTTGTTCGCACATTTTCAAACAGCCCGGGTATATGAGCAGCGAGTACTCGCACACGTGTTCAATGCTCATTACTCGAAAATTTTCGAGCATGAGCTCTAGAAATTCGAGTTTTTTCGAGTAATTTGAGCAATTGTTTTTTTATTATATTGACATTTTTGGTAGGAACTTTTTAAAATTTTCAAATTATTGATATATAATGCAAAGATTGTTACATTGGTATTTAATAATATAATTTATTTAACATGAATTGGAAAGCAGCTGCTGACAAATACAATTTACAAATTTTCTTTTGTTTATGAAATTGTTTAAAAACTTGAAAATTTTGAACAAACATTTGAGCAGTTGAGCATTGCTCGATACCCGGGTATCTAGAGCTCTATATTAGAGGGCTGCATGAATCCATTCTAAACGGCAAATGAATCATTCATATTGAAATTAAATGAATGTGATTGGGTTTGATTTTTATTGAATTTAAATGAATAGCTTTGCTGATATGATTGTCGACATTACAATATTCAAACGATGTGAAAACAAATTGAGTGAATATGATGGATTTTTTTTTATTTTTATAAATCTAAATACCTACATTTCCTTGTATTTATTGAACTTTTCTTATACATATTTTGTACTTGTATGCGCCATAAAAGAGAGTCATTAGATAAGAATAGAATTGGTTTCAACATATAGTACATTTATATTTCTATATTTGAATGCAGAAGCATTATTTTATTTACATTGTCTGGGTTAAGAGCAATAGTACAACGTTTTTCGGTTATTAAATTTCTTGCATCTGAAAAGGCTCTTTCAGAAGCCGCGCTACTTGCGGGTATACAGAAAATTTTGCAGCTCGTTTTGTATAAAATTGGAAAAAAAATTTTGTTCAGATACCACCATTTAAGGCAGTCGAAGTCAGCAGTGAACGTAACATTTAGGTTTGAATAACTTTGAATCTCCTGATCCACAGTATGGGTATTTATAATATAGCATTTATGTCTTACAATATTTGACGTGCACCCCGTAAATTTGTAAATGCTGTAGCATCTTTTACATGCTACAATATCGGGCAACTCTTCGCCAGAGTTATTTTTAACATTGGAAAATATCTCCCAAACTTTGCTACGACCTCTTTTTTGACTCAGTGTGTATTCTCCACTGTGGAGCTTCTTCTTGATGCCGGCACTTTGCAATAATGCGCTTGCGGAGTTCTGTTATTATAAACATATACCATTATCATTATTAAATGGACCGAAATGTAGATTCACTATACATACATACGTACATCATTTTAAGCTAAACGTACTTACATTTTCCTCTACACTTTCCGTTCTTTTTTTCGTTTTCGATGCTAAACACAAAATATCACATAAATTGTAATAAATTTGAGTCTGAATAAATTTAAGGTTTTTCATTCATTCATTTATATAATTTTATATGAAGTTAGAAAACTTGAAATGCAATGAATATTCATAAAATACAAAATTCAAAACGTTGGGTGTTTTGAACTTGAAATATAATACACAATTCTACTGTACTCTCTTTGGCTTGAAATTAGAATCGACTCATGCAGAGGTCTACTCTATATGAAAGTACAAAAAAGCGAAATAATGATGAAAAATTAGATGAAGTTAAAAAACTACGGTTTCGCCTTTCTGGTACCTGTAAATTTACATCGGCACTCTCAGTATGAATTCTCATATAAGAAGTACCAGGATGTGCATTTTTGTATATCTGGTTCATAGCAAGCTCTACACATTTCTTTAGGTACCCAATTTACTTTTTATATGAAAGGCATTCCAAAATTTTGCTCATACCATTCTTTCACACGGTCGCCTGTACCAGGCAGACTGCTGCCTATGTTAAATTTTCCACAAACATAACAATAATGTCGCAAATCTTGCAAACAGTTATTCATTTTTATTTATTTCACAATATACATAATAAAGGTCTGCATCGGAATTCAGTTTGCTTCATTGTGAAGTTTTCTTCAAATATTTAAACTACTCATACCAAAAGGGTATGGAAGAAAGAGAAGTGAAGTTATTGAGCGCTGTATACATAAAAAAAGTACTCAAATTATGTTCCGAAAAAAGAGGAACATAAATCTGCAGTACCATGCTGTCAAACTTCCACAAAAGAGATGTTCCTTCCCAAGTATTTTTTGAGTATTTTTGGAAGTTTTCGTTAAATGCTACATAATGTTAGAGCTGACTCTTATGTTAAATAACAAACATCGAGAAACAATGAAGGGCGCTCCGAATATTTAGCCAACAGCATATTTTTAAAGAAAGTGGACTCAGTTATACAAAGAACCAATTTTTAATTTTACAATACGATATTTTCATTTCCCAATACCAGGCGCTCATACATATGAAGTAGCAAGCTTTCCATACCCATAGATTTGTTTGTATCACTTTTTAATTCGTTTGTAGAATCCTTTGAAATTCACAAAGTAGATTTTTGGAAATTTAAAAATTTATACAAAACAAATTTCAGCTTAGAAATAGCAAACTAGTTACTTCACATGCATGAGCGCCTGGTATTGTGAAATGAAAATATTGATTTGACAATAAAAACTGGTCATAAAGAGAGGTCGCGGGATGGACACACATTTTTGGCTATTTAAAAAATTTACGTAATATGTACATATGTACATAAATCATCGATTAAGTGATGGAAGCTGCTACCATTCGATGGTTGTTATGTATGAACATATGTATATATGTAAGATTCGAACTTTTTTGCAAACATTGAAGCGTCCGGCGAGAAATGTCGGCGTCTGTGCTTTTTAAATATAAAACAACTAGCAGACCCGGCGAACTTTGTCCCGCCCAAAATTTTTATATATTTTATTGAAACTTTTTGGTCCAACAATTCACGTTTACGATTTCCATTGGCACATTCGTCTGCTAAGATTATGGTTTGGTGGTCATTTGCCGCTTTAAATAACCTAAGGAAAGAGTTATATCCGTGAAGGAGTTCTTGAAATTCTCCAGTTGTGTGGCATTTCATAGCACGGTTATTCGCAAAGCGAAATAAATTTTTTCCTCTTCGTTAAAATCCGTACAACCATTTAGGAGAATTTNCAAAATATATATTAGTTGAGATATATTTTATATTATATTTATATTTTGACAGTATCCGTTGTTTCTGATTGGCGCAAAAAATCTTGCCTAGTGACGAATTCGCCCCTTGATAAGGTCGTTGCTCAAAGCTAATTATATTCGAAATTGCATGAAAATTGGAAAACAGGAATCTATAAGCTTATCCAGGCAAAAAGCTACCTACGTACCGAATTTTAAGCAAGTCGGACCATATTATATTTCTTTGAATAGATCGGTCCCTGGTCCACTTCTCGGAAAACATGGATCATATATGCTAATATATGCTAAAAAGCTACTTGCATACCAAATTTTAAGCAAATCGGACCATAATAAGATTGTTTCGAATAGATCGGTCCCTGGTCCACTTCTCGGAAAAAAGGAGCATATATGCTAAAAAGCTACCTGCGTACCGAGTTTTAAGCAAATCGGACCGTGAATACGATTTTTTCGAATAGATCGGCCCCTGGTCCACTTCTCGGAAAAAATGATCATATATGCTAATATATGCCAAAAAGCTACCTGCGTACCGAATTTTAAGCAAATCGGACCGTAAATACGATTTTGTCGAATAGATCGGTCCCTGGTCCACTTCTCGCAAAAAATGGATCATATATGCTAATATATGCTAAAAAGCTACCTGCGTACCGAGTTTTAAGCAAATCGGACCGTAAATACGATTTTGTCGAATAGATCGGTCCCTGGTCCACTTCTCGCAAAAAATGGATCATATATGCTAATATATGCTAAAAAGCGACTTACGTACCAAATCTTAAGCAAATCGGACCATAATAAGATTTTTTCGAATAGACCGGTCCCTGGTCCACCTACCCGAAAAAAGTAAATTTTTTAGCCTAAAACATGGTGGTTACCGAAAGCTATTTATATACAAAAATCGGTCCAGCCGTTCGCGAGATTACCTGTTACAAGGGACTTTGAAAGCCGTTTTTTTAGTTTTCGCAAGGCTAGAGAGCGGTTGAACCGATTTTTTTTTAAACTGCCACCTGCCGCACGTGTCCCAAAGATGGTTTTAGGCTAAAAAAAAATCTATATGTAAAGGGGGCGTAGCACTCCCCATACAAACCGAATTTCTCATGCTACATATCTCTGAAAATGTGCATGGTAAAGTTCTGGAACTTGGTATGGAGATATAAGAAATCAATCGCATACCCTCGGAGAAAAATTTAAGCTATTGTAAAAGGGGTGTGGCATCTCCCATTCAAACCGAATTTTTCACACCGCATATCTCTGGAAATTTTTTGGTAGAGTTCTGGAACTTTGTATGGAGATGAACGAAATAAATCGCATACTCTTGGAGAAAAATTCGAACTATTGGAAAAGGGGGCGTGGCATCTTCCATAGAAACCGAATTTTTCATACTGCCTATCTCAAGTGTTCATGGTAGAGTTTTGGAAATTGGTATGGAGATATACGAAATCAATCGCATAATAATGAAGAAAGAGGGCAGCTGTTGGAAAGGGGGGCGTGGCACCTCCCATATAAATCGAATTTTTATACTGCATATCTCTGAAAGTATTCATGGTACAGTACTGGAACTTCGTATGGAGATATGTATGTAGTTGAAATCAAGCCCATACTCATGGAGACAATTTGGCTATTTGAAAAAGGGGTGTGAGGCCTGCAAACGTACCGACCTTTAGCTATCTTTGAATGTATTTTTTAATTCTTCTGTAGGTGTGTTTGTGAGTGAAATCCTCCTAAATGGTTGTACGGATTTTAACGAAGAGGAAAAAATTTATTTCGCGTTGCGAATAACCGTAAATCGTAAACGTGAATTGTTGGACCAAAAAGTTTCAATAAAATATATAAAAATTTTGGGCGGGACAAAGTTCGCCGGGTCTGCTAGTTAACAATAAACATTAAAAATGAAATAATTTAAGAATTTTGTGAACTAATAACATTTTGGAGAAAATCTATCCTCGCGTTTTTGGGAAATTGCATTCCAAACTTCAATCGCGATTTCCCACAACCTGCCGAAATTAACATACGACAATCTTTTACCCAGGCGCCGACATGTGGAGAGTATTTTTTCTGGTATATTTGCAGTGCTTTAATACATAACACACACATATGTTTAGAATTTTCTGTTTTTTCATGATTTTTTCGCCATTTAGGTGCCATAATTTTCCTAAATGTAAATAAAACCCATTTTGTCATATTGTTTTTTAATTAAAAAAGTGTTTTCCCCAATAAAAATTATATTTGTTTCTCATAAAACATTTCACATAAACACTTTTTCTCACGATAATGATACTTTTTTTACAAAAATAATTATCTATTTGTCAATGTTATTGTGGCTTGTTAACATTTTATTTTTAATATTTTTATTGAGCTTTGTACCACGATTGTTTATTAGGAAAAATTGATAAAGCAACAAAGTTTAAGCAGTAGAAGTTATAGCATTATTTGGGAGATCACCACATCTCCTCATCAGACTTCTTTTTTTCTAGACTTCAGCAGGGATCGAACCTGCGTATTCGATGTTCAAAGTCAGAAGCGTTAACCACTGAGCTATGTACATCCCGTAAACTCTTGTTGCTAATTCATTTTCCTTATTCAACCAACTACTATCAAGTGCAGCTGATTTGCCGCTATTTAAACTCGACAGCGTGGTTGTTGTTGTCAATTCTATACATCCATTTGCTTTTTTGTATAGTTTCAGGCAGGCTCTTCCTAAACTATGTATTTGTCAATGTTTATGTGGCTTGTTAATATTCTATTTTTAATATTTTTATTCAGCTTTGTTCCATATTGTTTATTAGGAAAAATTGAAAAAGCAACAAAGTCTAAGCGGTAGAAGTTATAGCACTATTTCGGAGATCACCACATCTCCTCATCAGACTTCTTTTT
>NW_016157208.1:407802-411954 GCF_001687245.7 Rhagoletis zephyria
AAAAAGAAGTCTGATGAGGAGATGTGGTGATCTCCGAAATAGTGCTATAACTTCTACCGCTTAGACTTTGTTGCTTTTTCAATTTTTCCTAATAAACAATCGTGGTACAAAGCTCAATAAAAATATTAAAAATAAAAATAATTATCTTTAAAACATCATCTAGCATAACTTTTAGAATGAAAAAGGCATAAAAATGGTTACTCAGCCTTAAAAACAGTAAAAATAATACTTTTCGATGGAATATAATATGAAAATTAAGTTCCCCGACCCAAAAAAACAATAACTTGCGATTACTTTCTAAAGGAGTTTCATTATTTGATCGAATTTTACTAAATTTATCACCAATTTAAAATACGCGACCAGAAACAAAAAACGCAGATCTGTACGCAAAAAACCCTGTTAAGATTTTGTTATCGGAGGTGTGTAAGCTTGCATTTCCTTATCGCGAATTCCATCCAAACAAATGTAAAACTATAAAGCAAAACAAAATAAATAATGCCTATACGTAACCTACGCAGTGTTATTTCTGCCTGCGTCGGTTTTTTTTTATCTCAAAATCTAACTATGCAAAGTATGTAGCCTACTATATGACTACATATTTTACTGCTGGATTTCCACCATGGCGGAATTATACCAGGTGAAGTAATTAGTGGGAGAAGAAAAATTTTGACACTGCCTTATGTGGAAAATTGGCTTTAAAACATTGTACAGGCTTACAAGTATGGAAAGCGCCATTTTGTTTGTTTACATTTGAAAACAGCTGAGATCACCTCATTTCTTATTCCTTCATTCTCCGCACAGGGCTCCACTCCCAATTTGTAAAAAAACTTTGGAATACATTTGCACAAAATTTATTACACAAGTTTATTTATTCTTACAATAATGCAAATGAAAATGGCAAAATGTATGCTTATTCTTTTATTTTCAATAAAAAATATTAATAAGCGTGTTTAGGGAGATAATTTAAAATTCTATGAAATTTCGTGTTTACGCAAAAGTGCAACAATATACGTGATCTTTATGTCATTGTTTTCCTTTTCAACTCCAATTTCGTGTTCGTTGTCTGATGAATTAGGAGAATTTGCGCGATTTTTTCTAAAATTCCACCATTTTTTAATAAATTTCCAATGCAGCAGCTGGCGTACGCAGTTTCCAAAGGCGACAGGACTTTTGCTTTTAGATTTTTTGTATTTAGAGGACGATAGCGCAATAGGTAAATTTTAAACTGTCCATCATAAATTTAACGAACCCATTATTTTAGGCACACCAAAATATTAAAAAGTTTGTGAACTGGATCGGAATGACCAGTTTTGGGAATTGGAACTGCCATCAGATAAAATGCGTCTGTACATCATCTATAATATTTGTGCGCAAAATGTAGCCAAATATTAATTTGGGCGCATTAAGAAGGCACTGTAGGAAATTGGCTGTGATCTCGCCACTTTTCTTACCCCCCCATTATGAATCCATACGATACACGATAAACGCTTGCATTCTGTTGTGCCGTATTACGAATTAAATTTTAGCGTATGAAATTCGATACCTACCGTTAATCGTATATCGTTAAATTTTGGTATTACCATACGATAGCTATCGTATCAGCTGTTCAATTTCTTACGCTTGCAAGCGGTTGTCCATTTTTACACGATACGATACAATTTAACAAAATTAAAGTGATGTAAGTATTAAAATGAATAACATGAAATTATGGAAACGATTTGAACAAAATACTGCAATTTCTCAGGGCAAAAATTGCGAGAAAAAAATAAAGTTGAGCGTGTTGTTTCTCCAAGGGGTGCGGTTTAGTTATTTGTACAATGATTTTGGGTTGTTGTGTCCAAAACTTTAACATACACGTGTAGTCAAAGGATTGAGCTTTAATTCAAAACAAAGATTTCAAATTTGCAAGCACTGGTTTATTGATAAATTCGGTTCGAAGGATGTACATTTTTATAAACACAGTAGAAACCTTAGATTGGGGTAATCCAATAACGCCTCGTTGCAACACTCTATGATCCCTAAGCAAGAAATCTCAGAGTTTTGAAAACCTTTGATATATTCGGTATGGATGGCGTTTTATTATTCGGCGCAACTCGTTCTCTACTTCTGTTAGAACATATGTAACAGCTTCATTCGAAAGTCGAAAGTTTCTCTGAAATCTAAAGAATTGTTTTTAATAATTAACTGTTTCTTAAATTATCGAGTTCTTCTCCAGAGGATTGGAAGAATCTCTCAATTGCCTTCTTACTGTATCCTCTATGCGAGCTTCATCAATTTGAATTTATATAAAACGCATTTGGGGTTGAAGGAAACATGTTTTATATTAATTTTGTATGGCTTATGGAAATTTCGCGATTTTCAAGTTCAAAATGTTCGCTTTGAAAATATATTATCTAGACAAGAACAGATATACAACACAAATAGTAAACAAATCCCTCTGTCATTTCCAATAGTACATCTATCGGGCGTATGGAAACCATAATACGAAATCTCACCCCCCTATTATGAATTTCCATACGATAAACGATAAACGCTTGCAAGGCGTTACTTGGCTTAGCCCAACCTACTGTTTCCATTGTATTGAAAGAAACATTGAGTGCTTTGCAAACCACTCTATGTAGTAAGTGGATTAGCTTCAAGTATACTGAGGAAGAAAAGAGAAGAGCAAAATCTAGCTTCTTTGCATCAAGTGGTATTCCCGGAGTAATTGGATGCATTGACGGGACCCACATTAAGATTGTGGCACCAGAAAAAAGTTTGCAGCATTTGTATTACTGTCGAAAGGGGTATTTTAGCATAAATGCAATGCTAGTAAGTAAAGAAATTTCTATACAGTAATTTAAAGTATTTTAAATTTAATGATTTTTCCTGTTACAATTTTGCGCCCGTTTTAGACCTGTGATGATTTAATGAACATAAAATACATCAATGCTAAGCACCCCGGCGCTACACACGACTCCATGGTTTTTCAAATGTCGGGATTAAAAAGACAATTGGAGTCAATGTATAACCGTGGTGAATCTAACACCTGGTTATTAGGTACTAAGTACTTGAGTCCTTAATGTCTGAACAAATATATTGTCATCTCAGCAAATTCAGGTTACTGTCTCCATCTCAGTCAGGGTTTAGAGCTAAACACAGCTGCTCCACAGCTATGATTAAAATACTTGACGCATACGGGGATATCCTTTGATAAAAGCAATTTGACACTATTATGCCTTTTAGACTTTTCCAAAGCTTTTGACTCGGTTAGCCATGACCTACTTTGCTCTAAACTTAGGAATTACTTTGGGTTTAGTGAACTTGCTGTCCGATTAATGAAAGCTACTTGTCCGGCAGAGCTCAGAGAGTAAAAATTGGTTATGAAGTATCCGAATTAGACCGCTAATAACGGGTATACCCCAAGGCTCTATTATGGGACCATTACTATTTAGCATGTTCATTAATGACATATTTAATACTTGTCAACATGCAAAAATGCATGCTTATGCGGATGACATTAAAATTTATTTGTCAGGGGCTCATGACGATGTGGTTAATTTGTGCGCGGATTTCAATAGTGATTTGTCGTCTATATCTTCATGGTCTGTGAGAAACGGTCTATGTCTTAATAGTGAAAAATCATTTGTTTTACCAGTATGTAAAAGAAATATTTATTGTAATGTGATGCCTTCTCTGTACATTGGTGATAAGTCCCTTAAGTTTGTGTCAAAAGTAACTAACCTAGGTTTTGTTATAAACACTAGTTTAACCTGCATTGATCATATTAATTCCGTTGTCGGCAAAGTATATTATACTCTGCGGAATTTAAGAATGTCTGCTACTTTTACACCGGTATGCATTAGGCGTAAACTCGCCATTCAATTAATATTGCCTATAATATGTTACTCGGAATTAATCTACAGTAAGCTGGACTCACAATCTGCTCATAAAATTGATGTGGTATTCAATCACGTTACGCGGTATGTTTTTGGGTTGGCGAAATACGATCATATATCTGAATGGAAATCACTGCTCTTGGGATGCGGTATTTTTGAATACTTGAAGGCTAGAAATTGCATTTTTCTATTTCGCCTTATGATGGATAAGGAACCTAGCTATCTGTTTGAAAAATTGTCTTTCACGAAATCTGCGCGCCTAACGGAATTGATC
>NW_016157208.1:414378-418734 GCF_001687245.7 Rhagoletis zephyria
CAACTTGTAACTCAAACATTTCATATTTCATGTTTTATTGTCCGATCAGTTCGTAATTTATTAAATATTATGTTACCAGGCTGTCTGATCTATGTTTTTAGTGCGAATAAAACTACATTATTCCACTTTCTGGCCCAACGTTTCGCTAAAACATTTTTAGCATCTTCAGGGGCAATCCCAGCTTTATTAAATCTGCCACAAACCAAAAATACAAAGGCTCATTGTAATTAAAAATTAATGAATATAGCATACAAACATACATATACATATATGGAATTAAAAATTATAAACAACAATTTGAGGACAAAAAACTCACAATGTTTACGAACTTTGATTAACACCTAAATACAGCGCATCTGTACCATCTTTTGTGGTAGCTTTGTCAATACTAAAATAATAAACATTTTTATTTCTAATCATAAACAAGAAATGTAAGCGGCCGCAATGTTGTCCGTATCTTCTTTTCTGTTCATTGTCTTTTTCCTTCTTTGCATTATCCTAAGGCTTTCTAGTGTATATCGGGTTGACTCCCTTCTTTCTTTGTCGATAATCTTTGTGTTTGCGAAATCAGCTGTATGTCCACTTGTTATGATGTGTTGTGATAATGCTGTACTGCTTTTTTGTTTTCTTATATCTGCTTCATGTTCGCCTAGTCTAACACCTAAAGGCCGCTTAGTTGTCCCAATATACACTTTTTCGCATTCCTCAATTTCATTTCCCTTACATTTAATTTCATACACTACATTGTTTTGTTGTTGGATATCTACTGAGCACTTAGTTTTTGTGTATATTGACGACAGAGTGTAATTAGATTTGTAGGCAAGTGCTGTGTTTTGTGATTTCGTTATGCTGTGACCAAAATTGCCAGTTAAGTTGGGAAGTGCCCAACTATAATTATCTAACATCTGCAAGACTATTTTTTGTTAATGCTATTCGCACCTGGAACTCGATTCCATCTCATATTCGTAATAGTTTGAACATAAGCAACTTTAAGAGTGTTTTGTATTCTTATTTTCGTTAAATGCTATTTCATATCCAAAGTTATACCCTTTCCTCTGAGGCTCGCTATCTAGTTAGGTGTAGGGTAGTCAATACATTATTCGTATGTTTTTCCTTATGCTCCACCTGTGATTCTCTATAGAGTTTTGTAAGTTTTTGTTGTTCCTGTTTTTGACTTATATATTACTTAATTTTAAACATTTACATATTGTAATTCTTTATTATAAGTTACAGTTGTACTATAAAAGATCATTGGGATCTTATTGTGCTAATGTTATATTTTATAATAAATGAAATGAAATGAAATTACTGCGAAATTCTGTTCAACTAATTTGAATTATGACATCGACAGGGGTGCTTTGAAACGTATCGTTTGAACAAAAATTCTTGAGATTGCGCCGTTAGAATAAAAACTAAGCAATTGATTTTTCTTAAAATTTCAGACCTTTTACAATTTTAAGAAAGAGCAATTGCCTAGTTTTTATTCATAAGGCACATTATGGCATTTATTATGGGCCTTATTATGAGTTGCATTCGATTTTCGATCTTCACTGGCTATCGAAGATCGAAAGTGAAATTCGTATTATGAGCTATGCAAGCGTGTCGAAATTTTCGTTGAATATCGAATTTTCTGTCGGAACAGAATTTTGCTTTCGTTGGTGTATCGATCGAAGTGTTAGAAAATTTAAAAAATTGTATGATTTTGCATTTGTTTTCTTACTTTTTGGCACCTAGACACTAATTTTAAACAATTTTCATTAATTTCATGCAGTTCTAACGTCGTGAATACTAAACATACGCTCGAAAGTCTGGTTTTACTTATGAAAGAAAATCCCAATACGCTGTTGGCACGATCTCTGAGAACAAAATCATGGAGCTGTTTATATTTTTAATATATTTTTATAATAGATTTGGATCATACAATTTCTTAAATATATTGTACGTCAAAATATATTCGAAAGACTGCACTTAAACTCCCTTAAACGTTTTCTGCTCCTGGCCAGTTTTCTAAGCTCTCATCCTCTAACGAATCGTTGAAGCAGAACTCCGTTGTACGAATTTTTACTACGTTTTTATAAACTCTGTTTCTTTATTATTTCAATTTAATTTGCACAAATTTACATATGTACATATGTATAAGCACACCATTTAGTTTGCTCGATTTGTAAACAGTGCTTCTCAGCGGTGAAAATATACTATTGTGAACAACCTAAACGAAATTCACAATAGTGCTGTTCTTCATCGAATGAGCGCCATAATACCAAATGAAAATTCGTTCGATCAGCACTTTCGACCAAAGTCAAAGATCGAATGCAACTCAAAATAGGGGCGTATTTTAGAAATAAAAAAGTTAGTTTACATTAAAAAATTAATGTAGACCAAAAGTATGTAATCAACCATTTTAAGGAATTGAAACGGATTTGAAGTATATATATTCATAACTACCATTAATAGTAGTATGATAGTTAGACCAACATGCATATTGGGCATATGACGAATGTAAATAATGATTAAAATTTAAAAACTAATTGACACAACTAAAGTAAAATCTGGAAAATTAACAATAAAATCCTTTTTTCGCAAAATCTGTAAAGGACCTTTTTATTTCTCGAAAAAACCTGGGTAACAGTTATTCGTCGCCGCGCTGTATATTCATAACTACCATTAATAGTAGTATGATGGTTAGACCAACATGCATATTGGGCATATGAGTTTTTTTAGAGAATTTTACATATGTACATACCCCTACAAAATGAAAAAATAGGAAACCAACATTAGTAATTTTTATTTTTGGTTTGAATCTGCTGTGGGACTCTGACAATCGCCACCGTCGTCGTTTTAGCCCTTTGGTGGCTAGATTTAGCTCCCACATACTTTTTTTGGCCACATAAATTTAAAATTACCCCTAGCCCCTTTTTAGCCCTTTGGAAAAATCATTCATCCTTGGCATGAAAAAACTGTATATGCTTCATTTAATATCGTTTTTTTTCATTTATGAATAAGATGAATTTTTGAACTAAGAAAGACTGATAGATAGATATACGCATATTAACGAAAGAAAATTTCGAAAAGTGATAAACATGAAAAAGGATAGGTTCACGCAAAGTTATGTTAAAATATTACACTCAAAATTGAATTTGACATTGCTCTCGGAAGAACCATCCTTTAGAGCATGGTACAATAATTACAGGTATTGTCTTCCCAGAGTTTTGCTTCACGTCGATACTCGTGCTCCCTTATTTTCATTTTGACGCAGTTCAATGTTGATTCTTTTAGTTTTATTTGGCTTTGCGTTTTGTTTTCGCTCAATTTCATTTTTATAATTTTTAAAAACAAAGGAAAAAACGGTTGAAATTAAGTGAGCCACAAAAATTTTTAATTTATTTACTAAGCAAATGTTTTTTTTTCGGCTTTTACAAATCAAATAAGTCCTCTCCAAGAAGGTTTGTTAAAAAAAATACGTGTACATATCGTCGGTCCTTACGAAGAGTAGCACATTTCACTATTCGCGTGGAAGATTAGCACATTTCACTATTAGCGTGGAAGACAAGCACTTTTCATTCAGCCATATTCTGCATTTCGATTACGTTCCCGCATTCCGCTCCGCTGGAATCGAACTTAGGTATTCTGCGTTACGATCGAAACGAAAGAAGAAGAGGAAGAGAGAAAACATCTTTCGAAATCAGCTGTTTGCCTAGGAATGTGTGAAATCGAAACAAAACAAAGAAATATTTGCCACCAAACTATAGCAGCATATGAAGTTAAAGTTTGTAAATATTTTTAAATAACTAAATATACCTAGCATCACTGTAATTTAAAAATAAAATTTAAGTGGATGCATAATTATAAGAATGAAATCCATAGCCGCGGCGTTATTGCTTGAAGAGAAGAACGAGTCCCAGATTGCTGATGCGGAAGGTGAAAGGCGGAGATTTAGGGACATGTTTGTTCTTTTTCAGATGAGTGAAGGGTCATAAGGAATTCATCTTGAACTATATTACTCATCGCTTAAAGTCAGTGAAATTATAAACGTTGTTTGAGCACTCCACAACATTTGCATTTACTACAGAGTGGAAGATTTGAACGCAAATGAATCCCATTTTGAAAGCCGTCAGAGGAGGGAAAGAACAAAGCTTATCTTTCCATAGCAAATTGAATTCGAGACAACATATGCACCTTTTTTTAAAAAGTTAGTAAAAATGAGTGCAATAATAAAATCATCTTTTTTATGTAACTTCACATTTTATCTATGTATGTATCTATGTGCATACATCTATTAATTTTATATAAAAAGAATAAATTGTATTCAGTGCATTTCACAGTCTTATTTATAGATAATGTAAACAAAAACGCCTG